>NC_056732.1:547810273-547835273 GCF_019279795.1 Protopterus annectens | reverse complement strand
AACAGTGAGAAAAAAACTTGAACAGACATTGGATATTTTTAATTTCTGTAGTGATCATTTAAATACTGTCATTAGATACAAAAATTAAGAACATAACACATTGTTACATTATAGTAGTATGCATGCATAATACACCAAGAAAAACATTGTGGAGAACCAGCTAGTAAGAGTTCATCAGTTTATATCTGATAGTCAAGAAATTAACAAGCTAAAGGAAGAAATACTTCAGATAATATTAAAAGAATACTAACATTAATAGATTATAGCAAACATAAAGTCCTAAATTTAAATGTAATCTCATTAGATATTAATAAAGCTTTTGATTCGGTTAATTGGAACTTTCTTTCACTAGTTTTAAAAGAATATAACTTTCCTTCTAATTTTAATAATCTTATCCGAATACTATATGAAAAATTTACTGCATATGTTAAACTGGGATCATATAGATCAGGCCCTATAACAATAAAAAAGGGAACTAAACAAGGTTGCCCTTTATCACCATTGTTATTTGCATTACTCATAGAACCCTTTGCAAATCAAATCAGATCAAACAATAACATAAAGGGCATTTGTATTAATAAAATGTTAAACCTTAAAATCCAACTCGGGCGGTGTTTTCCCTGAACTCTGCACTTCCTGGCCCTTTCTTACCTCCATGATTTTCCTGACATTTCTAAACTTTCTCCTGACTCCAACTTTTTCAGTCTGGAAAAAAAAAAAAAAAAAAAAAAAAAAAAAAAATGAGTTTTTTTTGGCACATCTATGTATTTTTGTTATTTGACTCTGCACTGTATTGCTTCATTATGCTTGCTCATTATGCACATTTTATGTAAAAGTATTTCCTGACTGCTTGAATCTTACTCTTGTATTATACCATTAACTTTATGTAACCATGTTTCATTGTATTGCTTGTGGAGCTTTTCTCCCCGGGCCTCCACTGAAAATGGGCACTTCTTGGCCCAGTGGACTTCCCCGGTAATCAAACTGAAATAAATAAATAAATAAAACTCTTTGCTGATGACATACTATTAACTCTCTCAGATGCAAATGAGTCTTTGAATGCTCTATTTAACTCCATGAATAAATTTCAAAATATTTCAGGCTTAAAATTTAATGAAAACAAAACTAAAATTATGCCCTGTAATTGTAAAAAAAAAATAATATAAACAAAAGATTTTCCAAATATATAGTAACAGAAAGTAAATTATTATATCTGGGAATAAATCTACTCAATGAATTAACAGATTCTCTAATATTTAACTATAATAAAATACTAGACAAAATAGAACAAACAATTGGTTACTGGAATAAATATATCTTTTCAACAGCAGACAGATTATATCTTATTAAAATAATCATATTTCCCAAAATATTATACTTAATACAAAATTTTTCATTGCCACCTCCCAAATATATTATTCAAAGATACAATAAACTAATTTTAAATTTTCTATGGTTTCCAAATAAACCCGTATAGCCTTAAATAAACATTTGCCAGATTGTGAAGATGGTGGAATTAATTTACGGATATTGATTTATATATTACCTCATCTGTTATTAAAAACATAACACTATGGTTAAATAATTCATACACACCTATATGGAAACAAGCCCATGAGCAGATTTACATAGAAATCAATTATAATCACATACAAGACAACTTAACAGTAATACCATCACCCCTTATATGGATGTTAAAAGATTATTTTTAGGAAAAGGAATAATATTAATAAATTGCCATCAAACTATGTAAGTTCTACACTTTCAGTGTTCAGAACATATATAAACAAAATACCAAATATTAATTCTTGGATTTTTCTTATTTTCCCTATAGCTTTTACACCAAATATTCTAGATACATTCCAAATATCTAAAATAAATATACTTAAAGAAGAAACATTACTCTTTTGGCATCAACTTATAGAGAAAGGGAAAATTCTAACAAAGGAACAGATAATTTATAATTATAATATAAATAAAGACAATTGGCTGTTTTACAAAATCTAAGGCATTTTCTTATAAATAAAATAGAACAAATGCAACCTTCAGTTAGACATGAAGCTCCAAAACTCATTGAATACCTTATTCTTATCACAAAACAGCCTTATCAGGGTACAGGTTATTTGTCTAATATCTATAAAATTGTTAAAAAACAAAAATCTATCATGAAAAATCATACTGGGATTATTATACTTTAATAAACAACCATCCTCCAGTTGAAGAAGAAAAAGTAATATTCTAAAATCTTCCAAATTTTTTACATTATCAAAATACTGGCAATTATTCACTTGGAGATATCTACACAGAAGTTTCTATACACCACATAGGTTAGCCAAAATGTATTCTATTGAAGATCAATGTTGGAGATGCCATATCAAGATAAAAGCAGATTGGCAGCATGTTTTTATGAATGTATATGTCTCAATATGTACTGGAAATCCATTAATTATTTTTTTCAGACTGTTTATAATGATAATTTTCAATTAACAAAGTCTTTAATTTTATTCAACTCTCCTATTCCAAAAAAAGACACTAAAATCCTATGGTCACTATTGGCAATTTCAGGTAAAATCATAACTATACACTGGAAAAATGAGGCTTCGCCTACGTTCAAGGAATTTGAGACTTTAACAACAACAGTTGCTCACATGGAAATATTAACAGTGAAGAACAGAACTAAAAGATCTACTTCTTACTATTACTCTTGGATGAAAGTACTGGAAATACTTGAAAATATCGAAGAAGATATATCATCTTATGTTTCTAACTCTATATAATATAGAATTTCAATGTTATTTGCATAGACACCAATGTAAATAGTTATATAATGGTTTGAAGTTAGTAATGTTTTAGAATTGTAAATATGTTATTTATCTTTATTTCATGTAATGTTTAAGACATCTTATTTGAAATAATAAAAAAAATATTTAGTGAAAAAAAGAAATTAACAAGCTCATTACTTCTTTACATGACAGGTTCAGCCAAACAATTTATCCTGAGAAATTTGCTGCTGATATTAAAAAACATATAGCTGTTGTCTTATACACTTCAGAGGAGGATTATTTTAGCCATTTGTTGTAACATGTACCCATGCAAAGGGTATTGTAAAGTTAAACATGTATTGGTCAAGCGCATGTTGTATATTAATCTCAAGTATAACTTTTAGTATGTACAGTTATAAAATCTAAATGTACATATGCCACTCTACATGTTCTGTGGGGATCACTACTAAATATCGAATTACGGAATCCTGAGATTCTGAAAATCTAAGACCAGAATCTCGAGATTCCGTAATCTTGAAAGTAAAAAAAAATAATAAATGTAAAAAAACAAAAACAGAATTAAACAGGTGTAGACATACATATATTTAAGTTGCAGGTGTATGCAAGGGGGCAAGCCCCCCTGCACCCCCCCACACCCCCTGCAACTTAAATATACCAACTCCGAGATCACACTACAGTTGAGTGAATGGCAAAATTTCCATTCCACTCTGCACGCCACTATTTTGCCGTTCACTCCACTGTGGTGCGATCTCGGAGTTGGTATATTTAAGTTGCAGAGGGTGTGGGGGGTGCAGGGGGGCTTGCCCCCCTGCATATGCATTCTAAAATGTTTTATTTTTTGTTTTCGAGAGAACGGAATCTTAAGATTCTGGTCTTCGATTTTCAGAGTCTCGGGATTCCGTAATTCGATATTTAGTAGTGATCCCGTTCTGTGGCATGCTCAGTAATATTTGTGTTACTCACATGATTATATTGAGAATGCCTAGCTATACCTGTGTGGCAGGTGTATGGAAATACTCTGCCATTGTAATGTATACTGTGTGACTTCTCTGAGTTTATTAATGCCATCCACATAATTAATCCCATAGCATACAGACAGGTTAATGAATAATCAAGCATTTCATAGTTTTATTGGTATGAAAGAAACAATAGCGCTGTTGGTTATTTCAGTATACAGACCTGTGACCATGTGACCATGTGTAATTATGGAGAAGAATCATGAACAGCTATGTATGCATTCCAACAGTAGTAATTAAGTGATGAAAAAAACATTTTTTTTTTCAGCAAACTGCATGCTGTGAATTTTATTAGTTTGTGCATTGAACGCTTGCTGTGTATGTATATAGCAAAATGCAGAATATGACACATACACAAAAGTTGTGCCACATAGACCAGTATGTAAACAGAATAATGATCTGATATACATGGTAACAGTTGTCAAACTATAGCAGATGTGACATACATACATGCAAAATGAGGCATGGTCATGTGGCATATGCAAACATGCCCATAAATCAAAGTACAACTCAAGTGTAGTCAGTCCCCTGACAAATGGGTTGTGTGTCTCTGAATGTCATGATACATATCAATATGCATAGGATGTATTTATGTGTATAACACAAACTGATAGGAAGCCCACACAAGACTTTGGCAAAATAAAATGCTATGCCAGCATTATGTGGGTAATACATCAGCTATAGGGCAAATTTAGCAAATGTCAGCTTACAATTATTTGGGTATGATGCATTTGTGTTACTGTAGTCAGTGATATGATGTATGTCCTTCTTGGTGCAAATGCCATGCCATACATGCTGACTTAAATGAAGGGTATCAAAGTGTACATGTGAATGCAGTCTATTGGTAGTGATATTTAGATCTGGAGTGAGTCTTTTTAAAACCATTACTAAGACCAGTATGATACTTAAGTAGCATATATTACACCCAGGTAAAACATTATTGCATATTACTAAGTGACCTGCTGAGGATTAACTTGCACATACACCAACTGTATACTGGTCTGTGACAAATGTAGTTATCCTCCTATGGAAATACTATGGAGGAAGGCCTTTTGTGTGCAGCATACCTCATAATGATAGTGCCTAATGCAACATCCTGTATGGTGTTCATTCAATGCTGTTGCCTGTTCAGCATATGATAACTGCCTCCTCATAGTGCTATCAGCCTGTCTTTCCATACCACAGTGAGGTTAAGCACAGTCACACAAGGAGCAGCAGACTAGAGTGGTCAAACATAAAATTGTACCAGTTTTTGCTAAAAGACGTTTACTGACATTTATTGTCAGTTAATATTGCTACTCAGTGCCAGGGATTGCACATGTACTGAAGGCAAAGAATGGTAAAATAGAAGGGTGGGAAAGACTGGGAAGCAGGGGTAGAAAAACAGAAAAAGATTTGTGTATGGACCATTTGTGGCATCTTTCTCGTGTTACTCTTAGGTTTGCCATAATAATTATTCTGTCATTGTCTATACAATAAAGTGTTCCCAATATGGATCAAGCAGATTAAGACAGAAGCAGGATTGTGGTGTGTTAATAAAATATGTAGCCACAAAGTAGTGATATAAAAACATTCAATAAGACTGACTCAAACCTTAACACTATGCAAAAAAGCAGTGTGCAGACTTGAGCAATTTCTCAGCACATCACATAGGGACTGCTTTGTCACACAGTTAAAATCAGACAACAAATTGAAGAAAAGAAGAATGTATGCATTTGTTTTCATCACAATAATATCAATTGTAAAATCACATATGGTGTATGTTACATGCTACAGCCTAATAAATTATGCAAGGTTAAAAAGTGATGAGACAGAAGGGAGTAACATAGAGAGAGAGTCGAGTAGACACATAGGCAAAATGAAGAGCTGTGTATAGGGCATAATTCTGATGTGGATACACAGTGACATATTTAATTTTTTAATCTTGCAGACAGAGAGAAGACTGTGGGGAAGGTTCTTAGGAATATGTGGGTCTGGTAGGTAGGTAGGTTAGGTTGTAGGTGCAGACATAGAAAACATACAATGCAGACAGGGATGCTGATGGACACAAAATGCTGGGGGACACCATGACTGGGGATAGGTGGAGGACGTTGAAGGTGCACCTGCATTCAACTTGATCACAGTGAGAATCTAGTCCTCACCCTCAGAAATGTTATCACTGTCTCATGTGTCAGTTCCCTGTGTCAGTGCTGAACTGGGCATTCATTTTGCAGGTCAGAGTAGGACCTTTTCTATTCTGCTGATTTGGGCACTGAAGCTCCTCTCCATGATGTCCTCCAGCAGCCCCCTCAGCTCCTGACAGGTGGCAAAATTGCTTCCTTCGAGTCTATATCATATGTTCGAAGTTTTATAACTTCAAACATTAAAATATTGAATTTAAGTGTTCGAAGTTATAAAACTTCAAATAGATGTAACAAAGAAACAAAACAAAAAAAAAAAAACAACTAACGGCTGTAGGCAGGTGGGCAAGCTACCCTGTACCCCCCATACCCCCTGCTCTTTAAATATACCAACTCCGAGACTGCACTACAGTGCAGTAAGGGAAATCTTTACTGCACTGTAGTGCGGTCTCGGAGTTGGTATATTTAAGGAGCGGGGGGTGTGGGGGGTGCATGGCGGCTTGACCCCTGCCTACACTAGTCAGGTAAGTTCCATTTGTTTTTTTTGTTTGTTTTGTTTTTTATTATATGTTTGATGTTTGAAACTTTGAACATTTAAATTCGATTATTTAATGTTCAAAGTTTTCAAACTTCGAACATATAATATAGACCCGCAACAACCTCCAGTACTACACCTAGCAAGTGCCACTGTACCACCAACAGGGGCAATGCTACCAGATGCAGTTTTAGCAGGTAGTTCATCAGTTGTACAGGTAGCACTGACAGGTTGTGACCCAGATGTACTGAATGTCTGTGCTACATGTGTTGGTGCTTCTGCAGCCATCTGTGAAGGTATGGTGGGCAGAACTGCAGTGTTCAGTCTCGCTCCCTCTGCTGATTGTCAGCAATGTTGCCACAAAAAAAAAAAAAAACAAAGAAAAAAAGATAGGGTTGGGGAGACAAAGCATAGATAATAACACCAATACCATGTCACATTATTATTATTATTTCAATACAGAAAGAAATATGACACAAACCTATGTTCACCTTTGTCACATCCAAATATGATGTGAAGGCATTGACAAGTCATAAAATACTTTAATCACAGTGTTATTATAAATAATATGGAAACAGTTATTTGAGTATGCCATATCAGATATATGCATCCTGATTAAATAAATCCACTCACAAAAATGGAATGTTTAACGTAATCTAATTTAATATTGCAGTAATTAATTTATACATTCTATTCTGTACTAATAGCTCATTTCTGTTATAGAAAATTGAACCCATACACAGTTAAGCTGATGTACTCATTGCCTAATGCAATCACCAAGAGCTATTGGGGCAGGCATGTATACTTGATATAAATGTTAGGTATGCCCACTCTGGGTCATATGGACTGATGCCCTAAAAGGTATCATCTGGCTTGCATGCATAATTGATGCATACTTACCCCATCCTTCCCTGAGGTGAGACAGTCTCTCCTGATGCACCTCTCTGTTCATTGAAATAGTTTTAACAGATGTACAGAACAGAAAAAAAGACAAGTAATAGAAGCATAGTGAATAAATACATCGGCTGGCAAATCCATGTTATATCATTGACTAGTGATGGTTCACTTTAATTACACAACTCAGGAATGTTTGCAGTCCTACTAAATTCATCTTGCCTTTGGCTCAGGAAGTCCTGCTTGTGCCTTTTTATGCCACTAGATTATTTCCTACTGGATGGAATGCTAGTTGCACTGGAGACAACCTTGGCCAAGCCTTGTACTTACACCGGGTATAGTTCCTCTGCAGAAGTCTACAGCTGTAGTGCTTGATGAGTGCCACAAAAATCCTCTTCACACCACTTTTGGGCTCTAAAATGGAGCACCAGCATCACCATCACCTGCCATATCTACTGAACTACACCTAGAATTATGTGTCTGGATTGGTGTCCAAAGCAGATCGCATGTGTACCAGCCTGTGTGCAATGATGTACAGCATTGCCAACTGCATCTGCACAATTAAAGTACAAAAATGGCTTGACAGAGACAATGGAAATGATTCCATGCATACACAATGAAGGTGAGAAATATGGCAGTGATCACCCTATTTACAAATGTTCCACTGTTAAATAATAAAATGCTTTATGATGTTTGTTGTAATCATTGCTGTTTAAAGGTAAAATGTTAAGAATTAGGACAGTGAGTTGTTGGGACACGACAATATAATGATTAACTAATACCTGAATTACTTGTTCTGAATGACAATACAAATAAGGGATGCCTGTATGTGTATTACCTTACCTACTAATGTAAATTGAGTTCTTTGTAAAAGATAGTTGTAAATGCATTTGACATATGATGAGTCATACTAATTTTAAATACATTTTGTACACTTTATACCTATGCAAGTACATGTTGCATTAACTAGCGTCATTGTTATGCTTAACATAATTTTCACACGTTTGACTTATGCAATCATTAATGATAGTTGCCAAATTCATCCTGTAATTGTCATTTATTTTTAATGTTACATTAGTAAAGAAAACTGTGCAACAATGCTTCTTCTCATCCCCTCAGTAAAGTTATCTGGAAACTGGATTTGAACTCTGTATTACTTGTGTCATTTTGTCAAACTTACTGCAATTACACCTTGTGCCACAGAGATAGGTAGCTAATAGCAGCATTTTCTTCATTCAGTACTGTTCAGAGTGCACCAGTGCCAATTTCATTTGAGCTACTGAAGGCAGCCCAAATTAAATGTTTTGAGTTTTGCCTTCAAATGGGAACCACTGCTTGCCATGCCATAACTTACATTTCTGTTACACATCCTCAGGCCTTAAGGAATGCCAATTATTGAGAAAGGGGACACACAGTAGATGACATTAACTCATTTTTGACACAGCATAAGTTCATAGGTTCATAGGAGATTACTAGGCTAGTGGCTTAAGAGCCCTTACAAGCCTAGGCAATATAATCTGATGGCATGGATGTGTGCCCCTGGATTACATATCTTGCAGATTGCTCCTATCCACAAGGGACATAGGCACTACCCTAGGTGTGAATTTTTTATACCACATCCATTGATCCAAACTGCATTTGAAGAGGGCCCGGAAAGGGCTCTGCATAATGTGACTAGGAAGCTTGTTCCACAGAAGGGGCAATCTCTGAGACACATATCTGTCTCTCTAGCATGTTTTGTTTGAGTCACTGAATAAATTTAGATCCCTAGATCTGGTAACCCTCATGCTGTTTGACTTGCAGATGTGTAGCAACTCCATCAGGGCTGGATTTGTGAGTGCCTTTTAGGCCAGACATAAGTTACCCCTAAATAGCCGGTAGGAAACAGAGTAAAGAGCTAGGGCATTTAGTCTAGCCACATAGACCATGTTGTTTACACTCTGTATTTTCTTTGTGAGGAACCTCTGAGGTCATTTCAGATGCTGTAAGTGCCTAGTCAAGTACATGCCAGATGGTGCATTATACTCAACTATTGGTCTAATAAGGACTGTGTACAGCGGAACTGTAATTTACGTGGATCTGCATGCCATACCTTTACTTATAAGTTGTGCCACATAGAAAGACTTCCTCACTACTGTGGGCACATGACAGTCAAAGTACAGGCTACTATCTATTTGTGCATCTAGATATCTCCCCTCTGAGGCTAATCTTAGGGGTGTGTTACTGATGTTGTAATTTGCAGGGGTATTTGACATTCCAAAAGGTATGATAATTAATTTTTTTTGCATTTTGTTTTAGGCTATGGTTCTAGCACCAATCATTTGCCTGATCTAGTCCCCCTTGAAGGATATGAACATCACTGGGGGATTCAATGTTTGCCCCCAGCTTGCAGACATCAGCAAACTTTGTCATCCATAGTCCTTTCACATTAGCCTTGACTTCAGAGAAGTATATCCCAAACAGGAGTGGCCCCAGCACTGAGCCCTGTGGCACACGAGTACTAAATGGCCTCTTGCTGGATCAGGATTCACCCACTTTAATGACATATGTCCTGCCCATGAGCCAATTGGCTAGCTATCTGCTGATGTAGGGATTTATGCCCAGTTTTGTGAGTTTATTTATAATATTTGAATGGGGAGTTATGTCAAATACCTTGGCCAGGGTGATATAGGCGGTATATACTGTTTTACTCTCGCCCATGTCCTTAGTGACTTTCTCAAAGAAATCCAACAGATTCAGTAGGCATGACCTACCCTTAACAAAGCCGAACTGAGTTGAGTCCAGTGTTTGGAGTTTTCCTATGTCATTATTTATAAGTTATGTGATTATTTTTTCCATGTCAAATGTACGGGTCTCTAATTTCCTGAGTGAGTAGATTGTCCCCCTTTATGCAGAGGGATGACTGTTGCTGTCCTTCACTTTATCGGGACAAAGCCAATCTGGATCATAATGGGTCTGATAAATCCTGATTTAGGCTGTTTTAGAGACAACCTGCTATGTTGTCAGGCCCCATTGAAGCTATGTTTTTACCTTTAGGGAGCGCAGCAACAACCTGTTCTTTAGTGATAATTGGTGATGGAGGATATTTCTTGGAAGAGAACTGGGGGTTATGGGGAGGTGAAATTTGAACTGAATTTTTTAGCCAGATTTGATATATCTTGTGGCTGAGTATAGGTGACGCCATCTACAACTAATTCTGCACATTGCTGGGTGTTGCCCTTAAGTTTGTGGACATAACTGAAAAATGTCTTATGATTATCTTTAGCTTTAAAGGCTATTTTTATCTTAAAGTCTGCTTTAAGAGACTTTACTAGTTCCCTGATTTGTTTATTTAGATCAATGAGGGACTATTGCTGTTGTACACATTTCCTCTTACATCTCGACAGGATTTTCTTTCCTTCTTTTGTTGAACAACCTATTTATAACAGGGATGCACTAGAGTGTCTTGTTTTTGTGGTTTGACAGGTTTTTTTTTCAGTCTGGTACTGCCATTTCTTTGCAGTTGTTTATATGGTTGTACAGGGCTTTCCTGTACACCTCTGCAAACATTTCGGTGTTTTCTGGATTTGAGGGAGATTGTAAACTAGCTATCCTGTCACTTAATAGGGGATAATTTACCTTAAAGTTCTTAAAGCTTTTGGAGTTAGATGGAGAGCTAATTCTTACCTTTATTTCAAGGGAGACAGGTTTGTGATCTGATCTTACCAGTGAAGACATCACACTGGGGGGGGTGCAGCACTCTCCCATATTTGAGTGCACCAGATCTAGGATATTTGGCCCTCAAGTGGTAGTGCAGACTAGCTGCTCCAGGGCATTTGAATTTACAAAGTCAAGAAATCTTTGGGCCTGCATGTTACTGGTCATATGTGTTTCCCAATTTAAAGATGAGTAGTTAAAATCACCCATTAGTATGGTATTGGGCTGGATGGTGAGTGATTCTAGTGACTTCAGGTATGATGTATAGGTTTCCTGGTTCATGATGGGGACCTGTAGCTAGTAAGAATATGGTAATGGATTTTGCTATGGTGAGTTGGACATGGAGTAACACAAGCATGTCATATTGTTTGGCCAGCATTGATTTGTGCTTATCCTTTATGTAGATAGATAAACCTCCACTTTTTTCTCTTTTGTGTTTGGTGGGTGGTCGGAATATATGAAAGGCATTATAGCCATGCACTGTCCGAGTGCTTTCCATGGCTTTGAACCATGTTTCAGTAACTGCACAGATGTCAGCATTCTCCAGGATGAGGAGAGCTTCCAAGGATTGCAGTTTCTTGTTGAGACTCCAAGCAGTAACACCATTAACTGAGGAGCTTTTGATATTTTGGAAGATTTGTCTGTTTGGCAATACCTAAAAAAGGCACTATATGAGTGAATAATGTTTTGGCAAATATCTGAAAGCCTAGAGGTGACAGGTAAAGACCACCTCTGGCAAAGCAGCATGAGCTGTCAGCCATGTCTTCTATTGCTGACAAATATTGGATCCATTAGGAATTATACTAGCCAATTGTTAAATTGGCTAAGCCAATTGTTAAAGTCAATCATTTTCTCCTGGTATTGTAGCATCATCCTTGGAGATCGTAGAATGCTGCTCAATGCTAGGATCATATCTGTCTGTGACACATATTCTGAGAGCATAATCATGTCTGTCGCTTCATATACTCCAAGGAGGTATATCCCTGGTCATTCATGCTCACATGGACTATGACTTAGCCATACTCGTACCTAGGCATAAGTGACGACCTAAGTGTGTGCATGATCTGGTACAACTTGGTCCCTGACTTGCAAATATCTATAACCTTCCCCTTATCCATCTTGGCTAGATGGATATCAGTGTGTCTCTCAATGGAGTTTCCTATGACCATAATATTGGGTTGTGGAATGTTTCACCTTTTGGGCTTGGTAGTTGAGACACAATGAGGTGTGACTTTATGTGTTGTGATGGGAATTTTCTTGTTTCTGTGCATGTCAAGTTTCTGAGGACCATACCTGAGATTTGTGTAAGTTACATGTGAGCACTTCTGCATATGTGGGTCTATGTGTATGGTCCCTTGTGAGTGCAGTGAATGCTGTGTATGAGTCGCTGACAATCTGTTTGTTGTTTTTTATGTCTGTATGTGAGAGTCTAGCCTCCAGTATCAATGTGCAGCTACATCTCTCACATATTGTATTTGTCTGTTTGATTAAGTGGTTGTCAGTGTACATAAGGCAATTGATCCATTGCCTCAGAATGCTCATGTCCACCAAGCTGGATGCAGGGATTGCAGGAAAGTGCCCATCCATGGTTGCAGGTCCTAATATTTACTTGAAAGGAGAGGAGTGGAGGGTGTTTGTAACTAGGTGAGGAAAGGGTGCTTAATTGGTGTACTGTGCAACTAACCTAACCAGAGGTGCTGCCCAGCACCAAACCAGGTAAGCACACAATGAGCATTTCACCAGCAATTCCAGTTCAGATTGATTAAATCAACCCTCCCCTGCCACAAGAGTGCAGACTTATGACACTCTTAATGTAAAATGACTGGTTTGGAGCCTAGGTGTTAAGGAACCTTAAACAGATACATAATACTAACTAAGAAACACTAGATACAATGAATTTCACAGCAGAACAGCAGCCCTTACAGCAGTTTGAAAATGCAACTTTAAACTTTCAAGAAGCACAAAAAAATAAAAATAAAAAATAAATAAATAGCACAGTAAACTTTCACAGTATAATGAAAATAAGTAATGTTTCCAGATCTTTGCATTTGTACAGAGCACTGGCACAGCAAGCAGCTATGTGCAAATGTGCCAAATTTGTACCAGCACTGGAAATGCAGAAAACTGACTATTGAGCCCTCTGGTCAATAAAATGACTACACCTAGAGCCATTTTGTGTGCTTCCCAACTCAGATAGACAGGTAAACACCTACTGCCAATAGGTGAATAATCACAGTCATCCTAATGTAAAAGCACAGTAAAAGAGTTTCCAAAGTGAAATGCTAGCATAAACAAACTTAAACTTAAAGAAAGGTAATAAGTAATTCAAGATAGCAGCAGTGTACTTTAAACTTGTTATAAAGGTGTGATTATTCAATAAAAGTAGTTCACATTGTGGAAATGAGCCAAAAGCCACTCAATTATTCAGAATTTATAAATGCACTAAAAGCAAGGTAAGCTGATTAATAAGCCCTCCAGCCAATAAACCAACTACACGTTGGAATCTCTAGTGTGTTTCCCTAACCTGTAAAGACCAGGCTACCACCCACTACCACTAGGTGGAAAATCCATTCTCCCCTTGATGTAAAAACATTGAAAAGAGCTTGCTAGAGTGTAAAAATAAACTACTTTATCCAACAGCTTGCTAGATAATTCAGAACAAGTAAATCAGTAAAACAGACAATGACTGGCAAAATGCATTTTTTCCAAAATAAGTACAAGGAAAGGGAAATAAATAATTCAAGATATAAACAGCAGTGTAGAAAGGGAGGAGCTTATAGAGCTCAATTTACAGTAAGGCTTAAAATCATCAAGTTTTAAAAGCAATCAAAAACAAGGTCTTCCAGTAAAACATGGGAAATATAAATAAATCCACAAATGTGTAAAAAACTGCATTTAATCAAAAAAGAAATAATAACACATATAAAATAAGTGCTTTCATCCCTGCTTATTCAGAGGCTTCATCAGACAAGCAGAAATGCTCAATACAGCCATTGAAAAACAATTCAAAACCTACACACCACCTGTCTCAACCAATCACATTAAAGAGACCAATTACATTCATGGAAAAAGATCACCCAGTTAAAATAAACACATTTGTAAGCAACATACATCTATTATTATAAAATATATAACTTCATTCACTAAACTCATTGGATAACCTCTTTTGGTAAACATTCCTTTCCAGACCTTACCTTCATCCAAAAATGTCTCAAACATGCTTACCATCTGGGCTGCTCTCGCAAATTGCCTTTTAACAATTACCCTTTTCTATTTATATGGATATTCACTATCATAGTGTAAAAAGCTGTTGGAATATGTTTGCTTCCTAAAAATTTGAGACAAAAATACCTTATTTCAAGCCATACATCCAAATACAACATCTCCTTATTATTAATAGTATGTGTAAAACATAAAAACAAGGTAGTGTGGTTGATATACTCTAAGAAAATAAACTACTAGAACCAAACAAATAAAATGAACAAACTGCGAATAAATAAATGCTGGCAGTCCAAATTACAGAAAGCTATGTTTATTATTGTGAAGTGCTTTTTATTTACATAAAATAGTAAACTTCTTCAGACAAAGAGTAAAACATACAATAAGCTTTTTAAATATATATATATATATATGAAAATTTAGGTTTAATTGTGTGAGGACATATACTCTCTATATTTCACCGGTTTATTTTAAATTGCATATGCTATGTATATATATATATATATATATATATATATATATATATTATATATATATATATATATATATATATATATATATATATATATAAATATCTATATATATTATATATATGTTTTATAATAATAGATGTATGTTTGCTTACAAATGTGTTTATATGAGGTGATGTTTTTAACTGGGTGATCTTTTTCCCTGAATGTAATTGGTCTCTTTAATGTAATGGCTCAGCTGAGGGTGTGGAGGTTTTGAATTGTTTTTTAATGGCTGTACTGAACATTTGTGCATGTCTGATGAAGTCCCTGAATAAGCAGGGATGAAAGCACTTATTGTATATCTGTTATTGCTTCTTTTTTTGATTAAATGCTGCTTTTTACACATTTATGGATTTGTTTGTATAACCCGCGTTTTATTGGAAGACCTTGTTTTTGATTGGATTGTGGTTTCACTAAAAGATTTAAAAGTAGATCAAAGAATAAAGGGATAGGTGGGAAAATAACCAGCTGGGAGTCAGCAGCAGTGCTTGTAGTTTTAGCAAGGCTTGAGTCTTATTAGAAAAGTCAAAGACACAGAAATTCTCTATGTATTTAAGTATCACTCAAGAAACAAATTAACCATTGGAGAAAAAAAAAACATGTGAAATGTGCACCCTGGAACATAGAGCAAAAACACTAGGCCAAGCAGGTTTCTGAAAACAGAAAACAAAATGTAGCAGGAAAAACAAAAAGCATTTCTATTAGTTTATACAAGTAATAACAATATTCTTTTAAAGGAAATATATTATTATCAAGATTACTGCTTGGAAATATGGATAAGACACCCAGCATATATTGTACATATTTCCACAATTATCATTTTACTGATTTTCTTTTATCATACTTTAAAAACTGTCATATTTTGCAGCATGCATATCAAATGTTGTTACTGATAGTAAGAATAGTTGAGTTTCCAACAAGAAAACATTTGTTATAGCAATTTACCAGGTATGTAGGTAACATATTTAGCATTTATCACAAAGACTTAGATTATTCAAGTCATAGAGATAAATGTGTGTCCATAATTAATATGACCACATAAGTAAAAGTATCAGTAGTCTAGATTTGAAACCATCATTAGCTCTACTTTTGCTCCCAACTCAGTTTATAGCTTGTGTCACAGAAATAGGTAGTTGATAAGAGCATTTTC
The DNA here is from genome assembly GCF_019279795.1 of Protopterus annectens. NCBI lineage: Eukaryota > Metazoa > Chordata > Ceratodontiformes > Protopteridae > Protopterus > Protopterus annectens. The sequence continues at coordinate 547,819,348 of NC_056732.1, read as the reverse complement.
TTCACTCAGTACTGTCTAGAGTGCTGATGGAAGCACACATGTGCCAGTCTTATATGTTTTAGTTAAAGCATTCCAAATTAAAATTTGAGATTTTGACATCAGATGTGAATCATTGTTCACTGCGACTACTGGCAGCCCATGGTGCACAATGCCAAGCAGCTTGCAAAGGATGAAGCAAAAAAAATGATTCAAAATGTATCTTTGTTATGTTTTATCAACTTTGTTGTCATATAGCATGAAAATATTCACATTAAACATCACTACTTTCACACAAGCAGCACCCTCTCTAGATTTGAACATTCAAACTTTGGCATTAACATGACACATTTGAGATTATTTTCACTATTTGCTACACACATAGACATATTATAAGGAAGAAAAAATAGATTCCATATACTCAATCTGTGACACTGTATCACTTTACATTAATGGCCCAGTTACAGTTGACATTTGTAATTTCTCAGTAGATGTGAAGATGAATGAGATGTTTGCAACAGTTTAGCTAATAATTTCTGTTACAGTACTAATGTTTGCAATACTGCTCTCTTTCCTTTCTTTTGTGAACAGTATTCTCTTTTGCAGGATTTTCTAACATAAATGCTATGTCACTTAGATTTATTTTGAGAATGTATTTTTGTATAGTTAACTTCTATGTACTTCATATGAATTATGCACAACTATTTACTCAGAGGCACGGTTAGGTCATACTTATTTAGTAATCCAATTGCTATACAGGTTATCTCCTAAGTCATTAGAAGTAATCCCCCTTGACTTTCGGGTAACTCTTTTTTTCCCTGACACACCCTCATTATGTGTACATCAAAATGGCAGCATTGTGAAATAATTAGTTATTCCTGCAATAATACTAATTATTCACATTTGCTAGCCCTTAGCAAACAACATTCACAATGCTACATCTTGCACTGTTATGGCATGTGCATAACATCATGTAGGTCCTCATATCATGTTTACCTGACAAAAACTTCATGCAGATTGAGCAATTCATGAAAGATAATGCGTTGATACCTGATTTTCATACTCACAGTTCTTACACAGGTGACTCAGTACTATATAAGCTCATCATGGTGGTAAGACACTAGTTTCATAATAGGGGAGACTGCATAGATCCACAGACTTTGATACTGCTGTAATTGCAATTGTATGGGTACTGTCCTACACATTCTGTAAAGCTATGTAATATTTCTTAAAAAATACATTTTTAAACATTACAGATGGCTTACATTTCATAGCATTGTGAAATGTTTGCTGTTTGATCATTAGTGTTGTCATAGCATGCATAGCAGTTGTTTGTTTTACATAAACTCCAGTAATGTTACCTGTCTTTATAGTAAGATTTCTCTTAGAAAAATTTGTTATAAGAGTATAGCAATGGCAAGGTTATATTTTAATCCAACAACTGTGTTAAGCCTGTTATATATTCCTGACATCAGCAGATTATCTCAAATGGCAACATGATTTCCTACATTTTGATTCATATATTTTCTTAATGCTGTTATCTATTATGGACATACACATTCTTTTCATTCTTACCAGAGGTGTGTCATTACTTTTTGTTTATTTATTTTTATGTGTGAGGAAGGGATTTTATACTTATGTATTACATGTATAATCCTAGAGAGCCCCATAAGATAATTTCTATTAATGATGCCTCCATATATTCATATTTGTTTTGTTACCCATCACTTTGCTTAATTTTTTGCACATATATTTGTGTTCTTTTTCATCCCATCCAGGGATATGACTCCCAAGAAATCTGGTACACATAAACTGTCATTCTCAAATGCTGAAAATGAGGTGATAGTGCAGACCTACTCTCTACAAAGCTCATACATAATAGAGAAAGTCAAAGCTAACAAATCCTTCTGTGACCATATCTGGTAGCAAGTGGTCGATAATGTCAACGCTTTTGGTGGCCTTAGCTATGATTGCATCCAAATCAGATATTGGGCCAGTGACATGATCACTAAAGCCAAAAAAGAACCACTGCTATAGCTAAGGAATAGATAGCTACTGCTAATGGTCATACTGCCAAATACCACTCACTGAAACAGAGGAATTCCAGTCCACTGTAAGAGATCTGGACAGCTCATAACAGGTTTCCAATGTAGTGGATAACATAGGTGCTGAGATGAGGTTGACTAAGGAGTGTCTATTGGTGAAGCTCCAAATATGTCATGTTAATATTCTTTTATATATGTTAAGCAAGAAAGATTGATGGGAAGAAAGAGAGTGAGGTAGAGAGAGATAAGGGAGAGAGAAGGAAAGTGGAGAGAGGATGTATACAGATATAACTGTAAAAGATTTTTGTAAATATGCAGATAAAGTTGATGTTGATGTTATTTGTGTCATTTCCATTACAATGCGTATCATCCCTCTTTCATCTCCATTTTGTATGTCTAGGCACATCTAGTAATGACTTTCCATGATCACCTACAAATGTGCATCACTTTTTGTATTACTATTACTCCATTTAAATTTGCTTTAAGTCTACCTTAATTCCTTTTTTAATTGCACTTGTATGTATTATTGCTTAACCTCAGGTTTATGTACCCTACATTTGATCAGTTTTTCTTCTATTTTGCTATTTATTGTGTTTTATTACTTGTTATCACAGGTGAGTGTGTGATGGTGCTGAACAGGCATAGTGTGGGGATGCAGTGGGTCAGTCTGACACTGAGGATGTTATTAACACATCCCCTGCTAATATTTTGGACACAGTCACTATGCCTACACATACCCATGACATGGAGCCATCAGATAGAGGACATTTTGAGGGTAACGTGACTGATCAACATAGTGTGGTTACCCCAACTGCAGAGCTGGCTAAGGATCCTTGCAGCCATCATGAAGGTGAAGTACCACACAGAAGTGTTGGTAGTATTCCTTGGAGGAGATCGGCTGTCCACTCTCCACCTAATGCTGGTGTGTCAGTAAGTATCACTCAATGTATGCATAGGGCCATCATGGAGGCAGAGTTACATTCTACCAGGGCCGTGGAAGTGATAGTTTGAATACTACATGCTGTGCATTCTGACATGTGAGACTGATCGAATTGTGTGGTTGACTCCTTGGAAAGGATGGATGACACACTGGACCATGCAGTGTCTGTAATGGATCATCTGCTGGGAGAGGGTCAGCATCCATATGCTTGGAAAGCTGCTAGATTGCCAGGTGTCAGCCAATGTGGCAATGTCAGATTCTGCTCCTGTAGTTGCACTACTTCCACTGCTCCATCAATTGTTGAAGTGGCCACACCCAGACATGATAGGCCAGGTGTTCTGCTTGTGGACACATTTGTGATAACAATCATCCAGCTGACATTGTTCATATTCAGGTAGCAACCCAACTTCTAGCTAAGGCCATGGTACTAGCAGTGCATCTCCTGGCAGAGGTAGTTATCATGGTCAGGGGCGGTAATGCTGAACTGAATACTCTACCATGAATTGCTCACACCTGTCTGTGATGCCAGGAGTAAGTGTTAGCATAAGTGCTTCGACTGTGTTCATGCAGACCCACACACGTTAGAACTCATCTTGGCCATACCACTCCACACACACACACACACACACACACACACACACACACACACACACACACACACACACACTACATAAACCTTACTACTTCTTCTTCTTCTTCTTTCGGCTTTTCCCGGTTAGGGGTCACCACAGTGGACTACCTGTCTGCTCATGATTGGCAATGGAGTTTTACAGTGTCAAGTTGCCAGCCCGGCGCCCAACCTTCCACAAAAGGCACACACATGCACTCACACCTAGGACCAATTTAGAGTATCCAATCCACCTACAGAATGTCTTTGGGATGTGGGAGGAAACTGGAGCACCCAGAGGAAACCCACATGACCATAGGGAGGACATGCAGACTCCGCACAGAAGGCACCCCAGCCGAGGATCGAACCAGAGAACCTCTTGCTGTGAGGCAGCAACGCTAACCGCTGCACCACCATGGCCAGCCTATACTACATAAACCTTACTACTGAATAATATAAATCAGTTGCTACTGGTCCTGATAATGCATACTTACAGAAAACTGGTTTCTCAGTCTCACACACTCACTTTTTTGGTTTCAAGCTACTCCTCCTGTAACCACTCATACCCACATACACCTGCCCACCCTGTGCAAGTTATGATGATTGTGCCCTGCCACTTGCACATTTCTTTGTGACTTAAGGTTGCCTATGTCTGATGCACAGAATAGATACCTAATGCTCACTTACTCAGATGCTTGCTTTATTAGAATTTTATAGTTCTTTTTCCTGTTTATTTGTAAATGATTTGTTGCATACTCCTCGCTCCTCATTTGTATTTGTTCTTTTATTTTTACTAATGCAGTACTACTAGATAATAAATAGTGTTTGCTCAGCACCTTGTGCTTTTAGGATATCTACAACGGACAACTGTAATGTGTGATGCACAGTATTGGGCAGAATATATCTGTATAGTATATATTACTCATGAGTTACTGCTGACATTCCTCTACTGTTGGATCTTGTTTCATCTTAGTGACAAATAATACTTGCATATGAAGCTAATCATTTTACAAGTTCATCACTTACCTTGGTTACCACGGCTGCTGCAAGATGTGTCTTCAAGTATTAACTGATACTCACAAAATAAAACCATTACATGGGTAAGTAAAGGATGAGGAATTTTACAGGCATCACTTTTACTGTTTGTATGTGCTTAGATTAACAGATTCATAGATTAATAGACTTTTACTAGGCTAATGAACCAAGGGGCCTTTCTAAGCCTAGCCATGTTTTCCAAATGAATAATGATGCCCTGCACCCAAATAGGACATTGGCGACCAGGCATTTATAAGCTACCTGTGCCTATAAAGGACATGGGTGCCAGGCCTGGTGTAAATTTCCTATTCCCCATCCACTTGGCTAGGTTGTGCTTAAACTGGGTAATAGACCAGCAACTAGATTTTCACTTAGGTAGTTATTGTGTGTGCCATCCCCTGTCTCTTATCTAGAGCCATGCCATATTGAGCATATCCATTTCTGTCAGGATCATCTATGGCTGCTGGTTCTTCCTCAAACTCCTTATCTGTTTCTGTAGGCCCTGCTGGCCCTGACTGTGAGGCAGATAACTGGTCCTTGGCCATACCTCTCAACTGTATATATTTTTACAGAATGTCCAGATTTTTACCTCATATTTTTGGTCCATTTATCATACAATTGTGGTTTTCTGGCAGATTAGTGGCAAATCATTAAAGACTGCAGTTAGAAAATAATGAAAGACATTTGCGTTTCCGACTTTATGCCATTCAGAAAATTCATGTAAATACAAAACCTGTTATTCATTAACTTTCTAAGCTTGAAAGAGCAATATTTAAAAATTGTGCCTATTTTTGGACCTTTGTCCCACTTTCATTGATGGCTTTGTCCAGAGTTTCTGCTCAAAGAGGTTGTAAGGTATGTCCTTGGCCTTGTTGCCCTTGTGGCAGCTGTTTCCTGGCAATTATACTGTGCAGCAATGGCACAGACTGTGAGTATTTTGGCAAAGGTGCCTAGGTCATACTGCAGGGCACCACCAGATGTGTTCAGACATCAGGACCTTGATTTGAGCAAACTGAATACATAATCTATAATATTCCTAGTTTGAGCCTGTGCATCATTGTATTCTTGCTCGTGGGATTGTCTGGGTATATTATGAGTGTCAAGAACCCAGGTTCCAGCGCATAATCCACATCTTCCGGTAGATATCCTTGTTGAAAGTCACCCCTAGCAAATATTACATGCAGATCACAGGTATGCCATATGTGTGAGTCATGAAGACTGCTAGGGTTAGCTACACACACACACACACACACACACACACACACACACACACACACACACACACACACACACACACACACACACACACACACATTGTAAAAGATCCCTTGGGCATTACAAACCACCATAAAGTTGATAAAGCGATATCCTTTCCTGCTGATGTACCTTCTTCCCTGTTCACTACATGGGGCTTTTATTTCTATGTGTGTCTAGTTAGTAGACCCCAGAACATCATGGAAGTCTGCTATGGAACAGAATTATTGCATTGTAGTTGCTATCTCCTCTGAGGTGTGTGGAAACCAGATGCAATCCCTAGCATATTGTAGCATTGAATTTAGAAAGTGATGTACTATTCTGGAAGCTGAGGCCTGTGACAACCCTAATGTATCCCCTGTGGGTCTCTGAAAAGTGCCTGTAGCTAGCATTGATAATGATACATGTACCTTAGTTTCCACTGAGACTGCGGTGGTGGTGCTGCGGTAGCGTTGTCACCTCACAGTATGACGTTGTCCTGTTCGATTCTCAGCGAAAGCATCTTCTGTGTTGAGACATGCGTGAATGGGCGTACCTTCGTTGAAGGTTGTGCGTCAGAGCTGGCAACTCGGTACATAAAAATCTACTGCCAATCATTAGCGGACCGGAGTTCCGCTGTGGCGACTCCTAACCGGGAAAAGCCGAAAGATACAACAACAACAACCTTAGTTTCCACTGGGATGGGCTCTCCATGATTTCCCTGGCACCTCAGGTGAGGAAAGCAGTGGGGAATATTTCCTATAGGGTATCCCTGTCCATGCGGTATCACTCTATAATTTCTGTATCCTGCTGTCCATGATAAGTCAAATGTGGTCTGAGCACTCCATTCCTTCTGGGCCAAAGTCTGGCAACAGTAGCAGTACCTTGTATTAAAGCCTGCTGCACATGCAGGTTAATGATAGCAGCAGCAACTCCTAACATTTTTTTTTTTTAGTTGTATGGCTGCAATCCAAAGAGTACTGGAATTAAGGCCAAATCACTGCATGCACACATGCACTTTATATGTTCCTGAATAGCTCTGCCATGTTGCATTGCTTAATAATTAGCACATATTTCACCTACTTATGCCGTAATTAGCATATTCTGCCACTTAACCTTGTTTTGAAAGCAGTTGTGATGCAAAGCTGTTTAATAAATACCAAAATACCTTGACAAGCACGCATTCTTAGTGCAAAGTCTAGATATTTATGAATCTGCCCAGTATTTTTAGAATACTCTTTGGGTTTATGAGTAAAGAAAGTTAAGTCATGTACTTGTTAATGATATGATGAAATCCATTATAAAATGTTGGCCTGAAATAAGATAGTTTATAAGAAGTCAAGAAGTGTTCTGAGTATTCAAGAAAACAATCACAAGTGGCTTTTTTTTTAATTAATACATTGTGGATATACAATAACAAGTCCTTATTTTTACCAGCAGGTAATAATTGTGTTTGTTTTACATCTCTTTGTTTTCTAGAAAGGTCAGTTGATTTGCATTGTTTTTCAAGCTACACACACACACACACACACACACACACACACACACACACACACACACACACACACACACACACACACATATATATATATGGATGGATAGCTGTACATATATATGTCTATATCTATATATATATGTATATGTATATATATATATATATATATATATATATATATATATATATATATATATATATGTGTGTGTCTATGTATATATATAATGTGTGTGTGTTTATATCTATATATCTATCTGGTCTATTGTGTGTTAGGTCGACAGATACCTGGTCAACTGCATATGATCAACTAAGCAGCTGATCAACAGATGTGTGAGATTGCACAAGTCCAGTGGTTGGGAAATTTGCCCATTGTGAGATCTTGAAGTTAGTACATATATAATTAGCAGGGGGAGTTGGGGGAGCAGTCCCCACATAGAGTGCAGAGTGACTTGCCCCCCACACAAAAGGAAGTATACTGTATGTTTTTAAAAGTAAAAGCTTGCATGTGCTGAGGCTGATTCTTATCATATGCGAATTGGCATGTCAATATTGGCAGTGTTGATATTTTACTGACATTGTGCCCGTCGACATTTTTTGCTTACTAGTGGTACACATATATTTAGATAGGTCCATAGGTGTGTACAAGGTTAATGGCCCTGGAACCCCTACAAGTATGCCCATAGAAGTACCCTGGCATCGTGCTGCCCGACTTTAGATCCCAGAGCCTCTATTAAGTGGAGCCACTGGAGTGATCCCAGGGGGGAACTTTTATTTCCCATCCACTCATTAAGATTTCTCTCTTGAAGAGGGCCAGTGAGGTACTCTGCTTGACATGCATAGGAAGTCTATTCCAGAGCATGGGCAGCTTCTGGGTAATGAACTTGTACCTCCAGCATGTTCTGTTGATTGTGGTAATGAGGGTGAGGCCTCTGGAGCATGTGGTGCGCATGGATTGGGGTTTCATTAGATTTAGCATTTCTAACAGGGCTGGGTCAGACATGGCTTTTTAAGTCAAGTAGAGGTCACCTCTTAAGAGACAATATGATGCAGAGAATAGCTGGAGGTTTTTGAGTCTGTCTGGGTAGGACATGTGTTTAATGCCTAGGATCATCTTCATGAGGTACTTTTGTGTCCTCTCCAGCTGTTGCAGGTGTCTAGTGAGGTACATGCCAAATGGTGCATTATACTCAATGTTTGGTCTAATGAGGGAAGAGTAAAGAGAGATGATGACCTCTTTCTTCCTGGATGAAAAACCCTTGGTAATGAGATGTGCCACATAGAAGGACTTTTTGACCACAGTGGCAATGTGTTGGTCGAAAGAGAGGTTGCTGTCAACCTGTTTTCCCAGATCTCTTATAATGCCTTCAGAGTACAGTGAGGGCCCTTCAATGAGGTAATTAGTGGGAACTGAGTTTTTCCAAAGGGGGTTGAGGACACATTTTTGGCATTAAGCTTAAACCCATGGTTTTGACACCAAACATTGGTCTCAGTGAGGCCTTTCTGTAGGATGTCTGCATCACTTGGGAAGTTAATAATGGCCTCAGCTTACAGTCATCTACGAACTTGGTCAGCCAGAGTCCATCCATGTTGGCCTGGACTTCTGAGAAGTAGATGCCAAACAGGAGAGGACCCAGAACTGAACCCTGTGGGACCCCACTCGTGACTGGTCGTCAGTCTGACTTGGAGTCCACTACTTTTACACTGTAGGTTATATCTATGAACCAGTTTGCAACCCACCTAGTGA
>NC_056732.1:547705273-547807773 GCF_019279795.1 Protopterus annectens | reverse complement strand
GTTGAAAAAACACTGTTTCACATTTTTCAGGTCATCAAAGTATGAAAAGGTGTTAGTACTAGCACCAAACATAAATATTTGTATAGCACAAGCTCAGTAAAGCTAGAAATAAAGGTTTAACTGATGTGAATTTTAGGCCAAATAGTAGCATTCAAGAAAAATGAATGCTAATATTCTGTTATAGTGCTGCAATGCTGCTATGGAAATTGGAGCAAACATAAGTTTTAGTCATACATCTACAGGATGAAGAAGTCTCTAAGGTACACTCCCCAAGCCTCTGGATTACTTCTGGAAAGGGAAAACTTTAGGTAATTATGCTCTAACAGCTTTACTCCAGAGGTGACATGTTGATCTTTTACCTTAGTTAGTCCCCTAAAACAAGGGTTTTTACGTAGGAAATGTAAGGCTTGTTAATCTGTGAAAGAATCTGAAAAAAATGAAAAATGAAATAAAACATTTTAAATTAACAGTTTTTTATGCCTTCAAAATAGTTTTATGATTTTATTATGATGTAAATTTAAGAGAAGTATTAATAGGTACATTTTTAGTGACACAGTTTAGAATATTAGAATATATGAATGTTATAAGAAAACCAGATGCAAGAAATTTTCAAGGTAAGAAAGAAACTTTAGTAGTGAGATTGACCATTTTATAATACATCAGAAAAGCTGGAAAATGATCATAGGCTATTTTTCAGCTTGACTTTTTCACATACAAGAAGTTAAAAGATGATTTGAATCAGATGTATTTAGAGTAAGGGTGCTCTGGTTAATTTAAATTTTAAATCTTATGTAATGAGTATGTAACTTTTACTGGCTGAAACTAAATTGCTGATATTATTAAGTTGATGATCTTGTTTATATGTTTTGGTCCAGACTATGCCCTATATGACCCAAGTTTGATTAGTGACCTGAAAACTCAAGAAGTGAGCTAAGGAAAAGTGAAAATGAGTGGTCAGTGCTGGCTTGACCATTCTGGAGGGGATTAACATTGCACAAGTTCCACATAGAGGGAGGACCATGATTGCATCTCTCAAATTAGGTATGCCAAGGACTGCATGTATAAAAGTACAGGGCAGAGGTACTGCACTGTACTTTCTGGCCAACAGGGAGAGTGAGGCAGCATTCAAAAAGTTTCCCAACCCATGCTGGATGATGGTTGTGATCCCCTGCTCTCTCTTCACTTTTACAGTGCCCTTAGACATCAGGAATCAGGGGAACAAATGCAACTGTGCAGGATGAGGACTTCACGGGCAGAGGTGGAAGGTAAATATAATATTAAAAATCCATTTTTGACATTACTTGCTAGCTTTGTGGCAGATGGAGGGTGACAGCATGATTAGTACACAGGTGACTTTAAGTCTGAATTTCTGCCTAAGCTCTAGAGAAAGCAGCTGAAGATGGACTGGCATGAATGTTTGATGACAGTTCATCCATTTTCATAGGAAGGAGTTGGCATAGATCCTTAGGCCAGATCACTAGTAAATGGAAGTTAACTGATTCTGCCCTGTGTAACATAGATGGGACAAATTATTTATCTTGCTACTTGTTGCACATGCAGGACATTTTATATAGGCAAGACTAAGAATAGTTTGAAACAACGAATATATCAGCATGTATATAGCATAAGAAAGGGGGACAATAGAAGTGCATTGGCAAGGCATGCTGCATGTTGTCAAAACTTCAATAAGTTTGTTTTTTTGATACTTGAACAAATTACAACACCATTTTCAGGAGACTGAGAGAACATTTTATTGCACAGAGAAATGATGTGGCAGATTAGTTTAGATGCAACAAACCCACCAGGGTTAAATGAACACATTTCAATTTCAAGTGAGTTGAAAAAACGTTCACTTACATTTTAAAGTATATGAAGCATCTATTATATTCAGTACTATGGCTGTAACATTTAGTTACTGTTGCTTTATTTCTGTTTGCTATGTTTAATTGGTTGATCGGTTCTACTGAAGGTTTCAAATGGGTGTGTTTTTGTATTGTATTTAAAAGTTTTTACTTCACTATTTGTCTTGGTTCTGAGGATGTCTTAATGTAGACAAAAGCGCTTAACCAAGTGGATTTGTTACTTTCAAGATTTTTAGATTAAAACTGTGTTTTAGCCTTCTGACTGGCTTTGTCATCTTTATTATTGGAATTGTTTTGCAGCCTGGATACTTGTGGATTTATTTTGGTTATAGGTGGGATATGGAAGCATGAGCCCTGTCAAAGAGTATGCATTTGCAATGGGCTTAGAGTAACAGGCAATACAGCATATACAATGACCAGAAGAGGAAGAGAATTAACTACATTACCAAATAAAATCTGAACCATCTGCTGATGTCTGCCTGGTGGTGCCTGCTTTTTAACCCCACTGCCTGGACATAAGAAAAGGTTACCAAAAAGGTGTTCTTTCCCAAAAGAGGGAGGCCTCTTTATGAGATAATATACGTTTATAATGTCAGGCAGAGTGGGGGGAGTGAATGGGTTAATAGGCTAATGCTGAAAAGCTTTAATGGTTAAAAGCACAGAGAGATGGAATGATAGGGAGATGGATGGATGGATGGATGGATGGATGGATGGATGGATGGATGGATGGATGGATGGATGCATTGATGGATGGATGGATGGATGGATAGATGGATGGATGGATGGATGGATGGATGGATGGATGAATATTTTAGAAGACTAAAATTAATGCTGAAAACAGCATTGACATTTAGGAACAAAGTCCAGGCTATAAACCAATTTACTCTTCCTGTCCTAACTTAAAGTTTTGGAGTGATTGACTAACTCTAAAAGGTGTTGGCTCTGTTGGACAGGAAAACAAGAAGGGTGCTTCATTTTTATCAAATGATTTATAAAAAATCAGTGCATACCAAGGCTATATATTCTCCATTCTGAAGGAGGTATGAGCCTCCTCAAAATTGATTATATGTATAGATCTGCAATTGTAGGATTCCCATTTATATCTGCTGACCTCATAAGACCCAAAAGCTTTAAAACATGAGAAGAATAAGTCTAAGATGACTTCCCTGCTTATTTTAGCTGAAGCATATCAGTGTCAAGTGGGACTGGAAATCAAATCAGAAGTAGATAGAAATCAGGCAGCAACTGAGTGTGCCAAAAAACATCTATCTTTCTGAATATGTTTGTTGATGTGTTCCCTCTTCTATACTCTTCTAAAAATGACACTTCTTGTCTTAATTGGTTCTTAATTTTCTCTATTCGATACTGCCATGATGGCATTTGATTTCTCCCTTGCCTTTCCCTTAATGTCTTGGGTTTTTGTGGTAAGACTTTATCTGTTATTAATTTAGCTGCTCAGTAATATATCCTTTTTACTTTTGTTATATCACATGAGTCTCTATGAACAGTCCTATTTACTGTGTTCATTTATTCTGTCAGACTTTTAACTCGTGGGGTTTTATTGACTTTCTGTAGTCTATTTCTTTCATTGATCCAAATATGTCTGTCCATCTCTAGTAAATGAAGCAACTCTTCTCTTAGATCATTTTTTTCTAAACTAAGGGCACAATCTTTGTTCTCCATTTCCTGCAGGCATACTATGGAAAGTTCAAGAGCATCTTCCTGTGATGCATTCTCTTTAGTTTCACCCTGTGTCATCCTGTGTCATCTATTACTCTTTCATAATGGAACTCACTGGCCTATCACCCACAACATTGACTGTGTCAGAGTCGCCACAGTTTCCAGTTCCTTCCCTTGCTGTGCAACTCCAACTGAACTTTTTAGGTTTCCTATGTAAGGCACCAAAGTATCTTCATATGGCAAATGATCAGATGTTTCTCACTCCATTGGTTTCTCCCTAATTTTGGGATCCATTGCTCTATCTTGCTGTGATGTCATCAGAGTTAGATTTTCTACACTAATTCCTTCACTTCGCAGGTAATCTATTACCTCAATTTCTATTTCTTTAACGTCTCCATTACTAATCCTCATTTCTACTTTTCCTCTTTGTTTTCTTAATTTTTGTACTGTAAAATTTTCCATATCCAAATGGTTTGTCTGTATTTCTCTTCAAATATATTTGGTGCTGCTATTTTTGTATTGAGTAGTTTTGCTTTCTCCTTTGCATAAATATTGCAGGATATTAAATCTCTTTTTCTTTCCCATGTCCATATTTCTTCTTCAGATGTCTTCTGCTCCTCCTGTTTCTCCTTACTTGGGGATTCATTGTTCCATCATGCTGTGATATAACCTATATTAGACTTTCTACACTAAATCCTTCACATCATAGGCACTCCATAACTTCAGCTTCTATTTTTTTAACTTCTGCTTTACAAATCTTCTATTCTACATTCCATCTGTGTGATCTTGTTTTTTGTATTGTGTAATTTTCAATACCTGGATGCCTCTGTCTGTATTTCACTTTGAATATCTTTGTAGCTTTTTTTTTTTGTATTGATTAATTTGGCTTTTTCCTTTGCATAAACATTGCATCATATCAAATCTCTCTTTCTTTCTTTTTCTTTCTTTCTTTCCCATGTCAATATGTCTTTTTTATACCTTTCAAAAAGCTCTAGATGTTGTTCTTTATATTTTTGTACTTCCTCAGTTGCTTCTTTTTCCAAACAGCCCAAGGTTTATTTGCCTATATAATGTTTTTCATAAATCTGTTGTATTAATTAACATCAATTTTTATTTGAAGCTTCTGACAGTTTTTCTTGTGCAAGTATTTTTCTTTTCTCTAATTTCTCTTTTAATATTTTTGTATATCTTCTGTCTGGAAATTCTGGGCTTCTTGCATAATAGTAACAATACATAATTTCGTTCTTATTCTCAATACTCCACTCTATTGTCTTTATGGCTTTTTCTTGGCCTATCAGTTTTTGTGATTTTTGTGGACTACTACTTCTTTCTACAACAGGGGGCTACCCCCCCCCCCCTGGGCCTGACCTTGCTGCCATTCTAAGAATGTTTCCATATCTTGAGGATTCTAGACTGTCATTTTTTTTCATTTCTGGCACCAGTGTGCCTACCAGGATTGGGTACTTTGTTATCCTGGGTTTTGTGCATGCAGCTACCTTTTTTATTTTTTAACCTACTTCTGTCCATGATATATGCTATATAAAATACAGTCTATATATCAGTGTTGTCTTGATGAGATTTTGTGAAAAACAAGATCCACCTCATGAAGGTACTCATCAAGACCTGAGGATGAATTCAATTCCAGTAATACTACTCTCCTTGGCTTGCTGATTCACAGTATGTATTGACATGTGCCACTTAACACTATCAGTCTTAACGGCAGACATCTGAAATAACTATTAATTACTGAAATTTAAGATGTGCACCAACATAACTGTGAAGAGATTATATGATATGCAATTAACAACATCAAAATGTGTGGAACATAACATCTATAATGTTTGCCCGAGTTGTATCACAGTACAGTGTTGAAACCATACTGCAAAATTAATAGTCAATGGTATACTTAAAATGTATATGCAGATTAGATGAGCAAGGCAACATGGTTGATGGGTGACATCACAATGTCATATAATCACAATAGAAGCTGAAACTTTTGAACAACTAACACAATCACAAGCATAGTAACAGTATATAATGGCTAGAAATATGTCTAAAATATACATACATTGCTGTCCCTTAACAAATGCATCACTGCGTATGTCTGTGTTACGCTTACATATGTACTTGCATAGTTAAAAAATACATAATGATGATCATGAATATACTATGCGACGCCATGGACATACAATAAAACTATAAGTGGCTTGTGGCACAGCAAGGACAGGGAATGGTATATAACGTTGTGTTTAAGAAGTCATCATAGTGGAGTTATACAGCCTTACAAGAGAAGTGAAACTGAAGTACATGCCAATGAGGGTCTGCCAACAGCATTAAGAATGTTGTGAAGATAAGAAAAAATAAAAAAGACAGCCACCAGAGAATAACCGATAGTCTCCACTTTTTAATACGCCAAAAAACACAGGGAAACCAAATGACTAAGCACTTTCACCAGGCTACAAACCACTGGCTTCTTCAGAGTCATTTGGTGTAACATCCACAGTTCATTATATATACAAACATTTAATTGATAACATCAACACCAAACCCAATAGTTTAACTAACTTCGTTAATGAACTTCCTTCATACAAAGTAAATAAAATCCACCTCTCTTTGTTTGTTTTTCACATTTCTAAAAATGTAAATAGGTTTTAAATGTTGGAAAATAATTTTAAAGAAAATATATTTATACCAAAATAAAATAAAACTACATTAACAAGGGCACATTATTTTACAAGCACACACACTTACAGTCAGGATGCTTAACTTGTTACTACTATTATAACCCATAACTTGTTATAAAACCCAAAAATTACACTAAAAATACCTTCCAATTCTGTTTAAAACCTGCTGGTCTTTACCAAGTAATATTCACCATAAAAGTTGTTAAAGTGATATAGTTTTCAGTTACACTTGGTTTGACTTTAATTTTAAAATAGGCATCAAAGAAATAGCATCATTTAAGCCAGGTGACCTCAGGGCATTTAATCTAAGTTGCCAGGTTGTCTCTAGGGCTCCAATCTTGTTACTAGTATCACAGCCCCTTTCACCCATGGTCACCCAGTCTATAATAAAAAATACAAAGTTCTTAAAATTCTTACATATTTTTGCATGTAAATAAAGTGCACTGTGTTCATCCTTTCTATTAATACATCTCAAATGTTCTGAAATCGTATCACATAACCTCCTAATGGTTTTACCCACATACAATCCATCGCATGAAGTACATGAAGCAACATAAACAATATTTTTAGTATTACAATTACATATCCCTGGACATGGAATAGTGTATTTAAAACCATATACACATAAATATGGTCCCTCATTTATATACCTACAACATTTACACATGGCACATTTCTTCATACAAGACTTTCTTCCAATGTTAATTTCTCTTTCAAGAATACGTTTCATGTTGTTCCCTCTGCTATAAACTATTAATGGTTCAGGTCCTAGAATTACTTTGATGTTGTCACTAAGGCAGAATTTCCAAGCATTTCTCAAACATGTCACCAACTCCTGAGCCCTGTCATTGAATTTAAGTACAACTTTAGCACCTAGCTTTTCTAAGTTATTGTCACTCATTGTAATAGGTGCCATATTTCGTATAATAGGGATATAACAGGTTTCCCTTTTTCTCATAATCTCTCTTTTAATATTTAATAATAATTTTAATGTGTAACCCCTTTCCAAAAACATTCGTATCACTTTATATAATTCATCTTTAGAGGTTGAGTTGTCACTAACCAATCTAGATGTTCTCACCATTTGGCCCTTTATAATACCTTTTCTTTGATGGTAAGGGTGACAACTGTTAAAGTGTAACAGTGAATTGGAATATGATTCCTTTCTATAAATATTACTACGTAGACCTTGACTTGTTTTTTTAATGGTTATATCCAAAAAAATAATCTCCTCGTTGTGCTATAAATAGGTAAATGTAAAAAATTCTGTTGTAGTATTTAGTCAATGAACTCCACAATAGAGGTTCCATCACCTTTCCACAATATTACTAAATCATCTAAAAATCTGTTATATAACAGAATCTTGTCTTTATATTCAGATGAAAAAATAAACAAATTCTCCCATGCAAGTAATACTAAATTAGCAAACACAGGAGCACATTTGGCTGCCATTGCTACACCCGTTAACTGTTGATAAATTTCTCCTTCAAAGCTGATAAAATTGTTCTTCAAAACAATTTCCATAAGATCTATTAGCAAGTTGATTCTATTTTTATCCATCTTCTTACTTTTTGAGAGACACTCATGAAACATAGTAAGTCCTTGTTCGTGAGGAATAACTGTGAATAAATTAACTACATCCACTATTAAAAAAACAAAGTTGTTGTTGTCTTTAACTTGTCTAAGCCTCTCAAGACAGTGCCGTGAGTCTCTCAAAATATGTCCAGCCTCTTCCACTGCGATTTTTGACCAAGTGTCCACAAAAGAAGCAAGGGGTTCTGTCTTAGAGCCCCTAGCTGCAACTATCAGTCTAAATGGAGGGTTGCTCACATCTTTGTGGACCTTTGGAATACCAAACGTGACTGGCAAAGTTGGAAATTTTACTACTAAATAGTTAAATTCTATTTCCTTAATCACACCCTGAAAAAGTGCATCCTGAAGATACAGATCTATCTTTAAATAAGCCCTGTTTAGTTCATTTTTTGATATTCTCCTGTAAGTTGTCTCATCATTAAGGATATTAGTCATCCTACTTGAATAGTCCATTCTAGTCATAATCATCATGCCCCCACCCTTGTCCGGTTTCATGAACCTATACCGGCTGTTTTGAGATAGATTTTTCAAAAACAAATTTTCTTCTTTTGATAGGTTGTCCTTAACACTCTTTTCCTGTGACAATACCCTTCTAAACTCTGTTTCCACACATCTCTCTAATGTAGAAACCTTGAAGTTTGGTGGGGGGATGAATGTACTACTTTTCTTAAGAGGCATATTCAGTCCTGTTTCAATAATATTTCCTTTGTCATAGTAAAAAAATATTTCAAATTTAACTGTCTCATATAAAGTTTGAGACCAATCAAGACTTGAGCAATGTCCAATCTATAGGTTAGTACAAAATTTATGCCCTTACTTAATAATTCAAAGTGGACATCTCTTATTTCCATGTCAATGTAATTATATATAAAATGAATTTGTTGAACAGAATAAATTAGATGAAATCATTGACAGTGACAAATGTTTTTTAGAACATCAGACCGAATTGAGGAGATCGGAGAGACTGTTAAACAAGGGACAAACAGGCAGGAATGTTCAACACCAATATTGGAAAGGTCGTGGGGGGAGAGGGTACAGAAGGGGGTATTAACAACTATGACTAGAAGTGATGTTGGTTTAAACAGATTGACAAATGTGTTTACTAAAGAAGCATTATATGTTTGCAATGACAGTATTGTAAATTCTGTAGAATTGAATAGCAGTGAAATGCATGATATAGTAAATGAGCAACATTTGATTGGAAGTTATCTTAACAATGAATTCACAACAGACAGGAGTCCTTGGTTGAATTTTAGTGACCCTGAAGAAATTACATTTCCTATTATTAATAACACATCTGAGTGTTACAAAATATGTAAGAGAAATGTTTTTTATATATAATTACACTGACATGGAAATAAGAGATGCCCACTTTGAATTATTAAGTAAGGGCATAAAGTTTGTACCGACATATAGATTGGACATTACTCAAGTCTTGATTGGTCTCAAACTTTATATGAGACAGTTAAATTTGTAAATGTTTTTTTCCTATGACAAAGGAAATATTATTATTGAAACAGGACTGAATATGCCTCTTAAGAAAAGTAGTACATTCATCCCCCCACCAATCTCCGAGGTTTCTACATTAGAGAGATGTGTGAAAACAGAGTTTAGAAGGGTATTGTCACAGGAAAAGAGTGTTAAGGACAACCTATCAAAAGAAGAAAAGTTGTTTTTGAAAAATCTATCTCAAAACAGCCGGTATAGGTTCATGAAACCAGAAAAGGGTGGGGGCATAGTGATTATGACTAGAATGGACTATTCGAGTAGGATAACTAATATCCTTAATGATGAGACAACTTATAGGAGAATATCAAAAAATGAACTAAACAGGGCTTATTTAAAGATAGATCTGTATCTTCAGGATGCACTTTTTCAGGGTGTGATTAATGAAATAGAATTTAACTATTTAGTAGTAAAATTTCCAACTTTGCCAGTCACGTTTGGTATTCCAAAGGTCCACAAAGATGTGAGCAACTCTCCATTTAGACCGATAGTTGCAGCTAGGGGCTCTAAGACAGAACCCCTTGCTTTCTTTGTGGACACTTGGTCAAAAATCGCAGTGGAAGAGGCTGGACATATTTTGAGAGACTCATGGCACTGTCTTGAGAGGCTTAGACAAGTTCAAGACAACAACTTTGTTTTTTTAACAGTGGATGTAGTTAATTTATTCACAGTTATTCCTCACAAACAAGGGCTTACTATGTTTCATAACAGTCTCTCAAAAAGTAAGAAGATGGATACAAATAGAATCAACTTGCTAATAGATCTTATGGAAATTGTTTTGAAGAACAATTTTATCAGCTTTGAAGGAGAAATTTATCAACAGTTAATGGGTGTAGCAATGGGAGCCAAATGTGCTCTTTTTTTGCTAATTTAGTATTACTTGCATGGGATAATTTGTTTATTTTTTCCTTTGAATATAAAGACAAGATTCTGTTATATAACAGATTTTTAGATGATGTATTAATATTGTGGAAAGGTGATGGAACCTCTATTGTGGAGTTCATTGACTATTTAAATACTACAACAGAATTTTTTTAATTTACCTATTTATGGCACAACGAGGAGATTAATTTTTTGGATATAACCATTAAAAAAACAAGTCAAGGTCTACGTAGTAATATTTATAGAATGGAATCATATTCCAATTCACTGTTACACTTTAACAGTTGTCACCCTTACCATCAAAGAAAAGGTATTATAAAGGGCCAAATGGTGAGAACATCTAGATTGGTTAGTAACAACTCAACCTATAAAGATGAATTATATAAATTGATAGGAATGTTTTAAAACAGGGGTTACCCGTTAAAATTATTATTAAATATTAAAAGAGAGATTATGAGAAAAAAGGAAACCTGTCACATCCCTATTATACGAAATATGGCACCTATTACAACGAGTGACAATATCCTAGAAAAGCTAGGTGCTAAATTTGTACTTAAATACAATGACAGGGCTCAGAAGTTTGTGACATGTTTGAGAAAGGCTTGGAAATTCTGCCTTAGTGACAACATCAAAGTAATTCTAGGACCAGAACCATTAATAGTTTATAGCAGAGGGAACAACATAAAAGGTATACTTGAAAGAGAAATTAACATTGGAAGAAAGTCTTGCATGAAGAAATGTGCCATGTGTAAATGTTGTAGGTATATAAATGAGGGACCATATTTATGTGTATATGGTTTTAAATACACTATTCCATGTCCAGGGATATGTAATTGTAATACTAAAAATATTGTTTATGTTGCTTCATGTACTTTATTTGATGGATTTTATGTGGGTAAAACCATTAGAGGTTACGTGATAGGATTTCAGAACATTTGAGATGTATTAATAGAAAGGATGAACACAGTGCACTTTATTTACATGCAAAAATATGTAAGAATTTTAAGAACTTTGTATTTTTTATTATAGACTGGGTGACCATGGGTGAAAGGGGCTGTGATACTAATAACAAGATTGGAGCCCTAGAGACAACCTGGCAACTTAGATTAAATGCCCTGAGGTCACCTGGCTAAAATGATGCTATTTCTTTGATGCCTATTTTAAAATTAAAGTCAAACCAAGTGTAACTGAAAACTACATCACTTTAACAACTTTTATGGTGAATATTACTTGGTAAAGACCAACAGGTTTTAAACAGAATTGGAAGGTATTTTTAGTGTAATTTTTGGTTTTTATAACATATTATGGGTTATAATAGTAGTAACAAGTTAAGCATCCTGACTGTAAGTGTGTGTGCTTGTAAAATAACGTGCCCTTGTTAATGTAGTTTTATTTTATTTTGGTATAAATATATTTTCTTGAACATTATTTTTCAAAATTTAAAACCTATGCACATTTTTAGAAATGTGAAAAACAAACAAAGAGAGATGGATTTTACTTACTTTGTATGAAGGAAGTTCATTAACAAAGTTAGTTAAACTATTGGGTTAGGTGGTGATGTTATCAATTAAATGTTTGTATATTTAATGAACTGTGGATGTTAAACCAAACGACTCTGAAGAAGCCAGTGGTTTGTAGCCTGGTGAAAGCACTTAGTCATTTGGTTTCCCTGTGTTTTTGGCGTATTAAAAAGTGGAGACTATCGGTTATTCTCTGGTGGCTGTTTTTTATTTTTTGTTATCTTCACAAGTTTGTCTTTTTCCGTTTGGATTGTACTACTTTTAGCATTAAGAATGTTGCATAAACAGATACACATTCAACAATAGACTAGGCAAGCTATGCACATCACATAACTCACGCCAAGAACCACTACCATATATACAAATTTTTGACTGCCTGCTGTAAAAACAGCAGTAGCACTACAAGAACTTATACATAAAGCATTCAAGTCAAAATCAAAAACAGATGTCTATCATTTAAGCACCACATAACACACCACATAACCTCAATTTAATAAAAATCACCTGCTGACAACACATAGGACAACATTCAACTTAAAATTATGTACACATTAATGTAATTCACAGTAAATCCTACTTAGAATCAATCTTTGCTGTGATTGCATGAACTGATGGAAGTCAACTTACATCTATGAATATGCAAAGAAGCATTATATACACTAACAGGTGTGCCTGTCTAAGATGACATTGTGTAAGTCTACAGCTATACCTAATCATATGAACAAAGACCTACAAAATGTACACAGCTCTTGTATGCTGAACTTAGGCTGTTCTGTCATAATCAATCAAATTATGTACATGTATGTAATATATGATACTTCAACGTTGCAATCTTCATGTCTGTACAAATACATGAATACCAATTAATTCATATATACGTCTACATAAAGGCATATATATCTAGATCAGCAGGTAGAGCTATATGTGTAGGTCTACATGTGTTTATCAATTTGTATGGACAAGTACATACATATATTAGCCAAATGTGAAGTTTTGTGTGTATATTATATGAAAATTAAATGTACTGCCATCTGCAGTGCGTAAGTTGCTATAAACATTTAACATCACATTGTATGTAATACATCCAAAATGAGTTGTGTGACATGAACTGGTGACATCCTTGATGTAAATGACCAATAGAGTGGAACAAAAGCACCACTGTTCATAACACATTTAATGCAAATCAGGCTTGCCTGTGTAATAATATTTAATCTGGCCAATGATATACGCAATGTCTGTGGTAGGATTCAAACAAAGAAAACTATACAAATGTGGCTGGATGTTGTCACATTGCTTACAGCAATACCCCTAAACAATAACAGTGCAGGTTTCCAACTGTCATAGTTTGCAAGGAAATACTTGTCTGCACTTGAAACACATAAATAACCAATAACCAAATTACTTTTCAACTGTAGAATTCAAACCTATACATGCAGTTTAGGTAGGCGGGTGGTCAAAGAAAAGAAATAATGGATTGTAACAGACTGTTGTGCAATTTAAACTGCAGAAGTAACATATGTATGCGTTACCCAGCATTTACACATGCACTATTATTAACAGAGGTATGATGTTTCCAAAAGCTTTGCTGTTAACGTAGATATGTGTAGCCATCCATAGCCTAAGTGTTAGAGGTGTCAGTGTACCACAACTATGCCAGATGAGTAAAATCTATAATGTATAACTTACCAAACAACTATTGATCTCCCAAAATGCATAACTGCCAAGATATCATCCAAAACAGGCTACACTGAGATTTGAGCCACACATAGGCAAAAAAAAAAGACAAATATATATATATATATATATATATATATATATATATATATATATATATATATATATATATATATATATATATATATATATATATATATATATATAAAAAGATATAAAGTGGCCTATTGCTTAACTATTTGAGCTAATGAACATTATGTTTCTTGTAATGTTACAAAAGTCTATGGAATACCAATGGAAAGTGAATTTGTTTCAACTGACTGAGTTTAACTGCCATAATTTGCAAAAAAAATTAGTCTGCACTTTAAGCAAATAAATAGTTATTAAAGGAATTAGTGGATGACTGTGGGATTCAGAAACACACGCCTCCACATAAGCTGTTAACCCTATAGCCATAAGACAGCATAATAATTACAGATCCACAGTTCTTGTACCACATTGTGTTAATGAGGCTCTCACAAATTTAGCCTTGATCGTCTGCAATAGTCTTACATTCTTTAAACTGCTGAAAGCAGACATGGGTTATAAAAAGACTGCTATGAATTTTAAACTTTATAGTTTACTAATGTATGTATTACTCAGCATTTACCCATACAGAAAAATACTGTATGATGTTTCTAGAAGCTTTATGGATACTGGAGAAATGCGTAGTCCCCCACAGCTTAAGCCCTATAGGCATCAATGCATCATGGCCATGGCTAGATTTGTAAAAATCTGTACTGTTTATGTTACCACACAAATATAGATCTTCCATATGTGATGAATATTACTACATAAAGCACTGCCAAAAATTTTTAAAAAACAGGCTACACTGGGAGTTGAACCCACACGTAGGTAAACAGTAGTTATATTACTATACTGCTTAACCAGTTGAGCTAAGGGACATAGGAGTTGACTCAGCTTTCTAAAAGCAGATATTGAATAGCACTAATACTAGCATGTTTGAAGTCTGTATTAATATACACTGCTAATCAGCAGTCCCACATAATGTTTACATTGGCCAGGATAATTGCAGAAAACCTTAGAATGGATCAGCACACAGATATTAACTTTAATGAGTAGAACAAAATTTCCTCCATGTAAATTACTGCTATTAATATAGATACTCATGGAATAAAGTTAAAACACAGACTGAAATAAACACATATGCTTACCACATACATATAATGTAAGTATTTAGGTATGGATTATCTAATTTACTGTAAGCATCAAGTGGGTGGTGATGTACATCTGTGACCATACAGCAAGATCCTCTGTGTCCCTCTGATGTAGGTGATCATAGCGGTGACAGACTTGTATGCCAGTCTGGTATATCCCAGTTCATCCATGGATGAACTGGGAGCACCATGCCAGTCTAGTATATCCCAGTTCATCCCAGTTCATCCTTGGTGCTCCCTTACAATCTGGTTCCAAATGTCAATCATTGCAAAGCTCCTGTGGCATGCTCTCATCCACTGCTCATGTCCAACATAAACAGAGAGCATCGTCTCCTCATCTGCCCAATTCAGTGCCTAGACTTGCTAAAGTCCCCTCTCAGTCAGCATCCTTGGTATGCTTCTCAAAGTCTTCTTTTAACTGCTTTCCAAAGCATGCTAAGTGAGGTCCCACTCCGTTCACAAATAGCAATGGTATGATAAGGATATGTATCAATAAGGTTGGCACATATAGGATGCTGGCAGACTATTGTTGGACATCAGGCATGTCTTACAGATATTCCTATTTATTGATACATGTTGGGCAGTTGTGATGAGCAATGTACACTTATGCCAAGCTATTGGTTAATGTATTGAGATTCGGAAACTGACAGATGTTCGCTAATGGGATTCTAAAATACTGAATGCTAATGAACTTCATTAATTATGTATAGAGCAAATGGTATTTAAAAGTTGTATGTGTTTAGCTAACCTCACTCTGGGGTATAACTGAATTCGAGCTAGCTTTCAAAGGTAAGCTGTCACCTGCTTGTTTCACTGTATTGGAATGCAGTGCTGTTATCACATACTTAAGTTGCCATTATGCTGTGTAAAACAACTGAAACCTTTACATGCATATGTTCTTTGAAATTCTCTGCCTTACAATCTGTCAGTTACATAAAGGAGGGGGTAGACTTCTACAATATGCATGCATATTTGCACATGTCCAACAGTAACAAGGTGGCTTTCTTCATATGCAGTTGTACGGCTACAAACAGACCAGCCCAATGAACTATAGATATGGATGGAATCAACATATGTCCATAGTTATTGCAGATTAGCCTATAATGTCTGAAGTAGGTTTGTGGAGACCTATGGATTACAGGGTTGTCCTCAAAGTGTATGTTGAGCGACTGAGTTACAGATACTCTCTGATGCCGAATCATATATTGTGATTACATTCAGTGTGATATTGACAACATTAGGATGGCTTAGAATTTATGATGTTTCTTGTGGCGATATGTAGTTATGAGTTCACAACAATTTATTTTCAAATGCTGTTGTTTTACTGCCTTGTTTCAGTATAAATTTCAGCAGTGATGTTGTGTACTCTGTCATGATGGTCACATTTCTAATGCTGTCTGTCACTGACTGTGAAGATATTTGAGATGCAGCCAACATTCTAGAGGTAGAATTGTTAGTTGTGAGTGGATGTAAATGTATCTATGGCGACAGTATTGTTATAGTACTGCAGTTGTGGCACATTGGTTAGGTGTTTGGCCCTTACTTGTCATAATATCCACTGACATGGATTTAAATCCCACCTCTGCATATATGACCTATAAAAAACTTGCTAAATGGAGTGCTTGATGTTCACATGTATGCTGATATTGTTAGACCACATGGATCCCCTACTCAGATATGTTTTTCATGTTCATTCATATTATCTGTACATGACGGTGATATACATGGATTGTTTTGTGTATCTATGCACTGTAAATGAGTGGAGATCCATACATTTGACATATTCTTTTAACATTTTCGTGAATATGTGAGCATGTATAGACACTCTAAGGTGTGCATATTACCCTGTCTTCTACAGCACAATGGGAGATAGGATTTGTCACATAATGGCTTGCACCTGTCACCCCTGGGATTCCGGATATTGGCAAAGGCTCTTGCCACCCCCATAGTGCCTTTTTTAGGCAAGGCTCAAATTCTAAACCTACCACCCTAGAACACAAAAAAGGAAAAAAACTAAGGGTAATGCTGCTCAATGCCAGAAGTCTAAATCTCAAAATGCACGCACTCGAGGCCCTTCTCAGTATGGAGAACATCGATGTCTGTGCTGTGACAGAAACCTGGTTCAAGGCTCCTGAGAGCACCCCGGCGCTATCAGGTTTTACCTCATATCATGCGTTCCCGCCCCAAAATCTGGACAATACCAAGAAAGGAGGGGGGGTATCCATATTCATCAAGGACACACACACCTCAAGACTGGTGGCAACGCACGATGCATCGGAGACCATCCAGGTGCAATTAACCATAGGCAAGACTGCTCTGCAAATTGTAGCATGTTACAGGCCACCCTCACAAACTCAGGAACCTCACATGGCCTTCCTGAAAACACTAGAGGGGATAAATGTATCACCAAACACCATCATACTAGGTGACTTCAATTACCCTAATATAGACTGGGAACACTACTCAAGCCCAAACACCCTAGCCCAAAAGTTCCTGGAATTCATAAACTCAAATGCCATGGAACAACTAGTCACCATCCCCACAAGAGGAGATAACATACTTGATCTCATCATCACGAACATGGGAGCACAATGTTCAACACCGGAGGTGTACCCCTCACTGGTGAGATCAGACCACAAACTAATCTCGCTGGAGGTCCTCATCCCACCCCCACCTGAAATAAAAAAGACCACAGTAAAGAACTTCTCAAAAGCCGACCTCACCCTTCTAAAGACTAGTGTGGTCTCCTTTAAGGCCCCGAGCCATGGAAAACAGTACTCAAGCCGCTGAATCACTTACAAATGCCCTCTACCAGCACCTGCAGGACTGCATGGATAAGGCAATCCCAAGCAAAACAAAGACTCTTTGTACCAAAGGCAAGCATCCAGTCTGGTGGACCCCAGCCATAAACAAACTCTACAACAAAAGGAGGAAGCTACTACAAGACAGAGCAAAATCCTTAAAAGGTAAGACACCCTTGATCACTATAAGTAAAAAACTAAGAGCTCTCATAAAATCATCCAAAGCAAATTTCGAGAGAAAAATAGCTAAAGACTCAAAAGACAATCATAAGGCCTTCTTTAGCTATGTTAGAAACCTGGGAGGAAACTCCCAGATATGCTCAGAGCTAGTTCAAAATGATGTGAAGATTACTGATCCTACAGACATTGCCAACATACTGGCTGACAGGTTCAGTGCAAACTTCTCCCCTCCCCAAAAGGAGAGATATCTATACCAAACGATTGCAGCCCCCAAACATCTCCAGCCCAAGTGAGAACTGCTCTCTCCAAAGCAAAAACACAGCATCCATGGGACCTGATGGTGTCCCCGGCTGTGTGCTCCATGAACTCAATGAGGAATTAAACCCACAGCTAGGACAGCTGTTTAATCAAAGTCTTACCTCTGGATACGCACTCCAGGAGTGGCGCACTGCAACTGTGGTACCACTTCACAAAGGCGGTGCCTCCACCGACCCTGGAAATTACCGCCCATTAGCTTGACAAGCCTTATCTGCAAAGCCATGGAGAGGATCATAATGGACCTCATAAATAAAGACATAGGGAATTTGCAGACTTTGGATCCAACCCAGTTTGGCTTTGTCAAAGGCAGATCATGCCTTTTAAACTTGGTTGACTTTTTCAAACAGTCACCAAAGCCATTGATGAGGGAAAGGCAGTCCATACAGCCTACCTCGATCTGGCTAAGGCCTTCGATACAATACCCCATTCGGGTATCATTGAAAAACTCATCAGCTTAAATGTCAACCCATACATCACAAGATGGGTTGCAAACTGGCTGAGTGACAGAACCCACAGGGTCAGAGCTGCTGGCGCCATGTCAGACTCAAAGCCTGTCACAAGTGGTGTCCCACAGGGCTCAGTCCTGGGCCCACTCTTGTTTGGCATCTACTTTTCCAAGTACAAGCAAACACAGGAGGGTTATGGCTGACAAAGTTTGCAGATGACTGCAAACTGGGCCATAGTAGAAAACACATCTGACACAGATATCCTTCAGAAGGGTCTCACAGAAACGGATAACTGGTGCCAGAGCCACGGCCTAAAGTTAAATGCCAAAAATGCATAGTCATACCCTTCGGGAAAAACAAGGTTACCCTAGCTACCAAATAGGTGGCAATCCACTGAGCACAGAAGAAGTTATCAGGGACCTGGGGACCCAGGTTGATAGTAGTCTGTCATTCGACACCCATGTAGCTAAAGTAGTTAGGAAGACCTTCTACATTGCCCACCTTATCATGAAGGGATTCTCATCTAGATCAAGGGAGGTCATAGTCTCCTTTACTCATCACTCATCAGACCAATGATTGAGTACAATGCCCCATTCGAATGTATCTGACCCGACACTTGCAGCAGCTGGAGAGGCCACAAAAGTTCCTCACCAAAAGGATAAAGGGTCTCAAAAATCTGTCCTATGCTGCCCGACTGAAAGAACTCCAGCTCTATTCAGTCGCCACCGCTTGCTCAGAGGTGACCTTTGCCTAACATACAAGGCCATGTCAAACCCAGATTTGATGAATATGCTTCACCTCAAAAAATCTAGATCCATCAGAGCCACAAGGGCGGGAGACTTAAACCTTGACACGGCTATTAATAGGACGTGCTGGAGGGATAGATTCATCACCCAAAGACTCCCTATGCTGTGGAACAAAATCCCGGTACATGTGAGGCAGAGCACCTCGCTGGCCTTGTTCAAGAGAAATCTTGACCAATGGATGGGAGATCGCAGATATACCCCAGGGATTACCTCAGTGTCACTGCTCGACAGAGGCACAGAAAAATAATGGGTATAGTTCCCCATACTAAAGGGGTGGCCTAAGCCACAAAACGATGGGCTAGGCTTGTAAATGCCCTCGGGCAGATAGCCTAGTATGAACCTATGAACCTATGAACCTATGAAAGAAAATGAGATAATTATAGCAGTTCTGCACCAGTGTGTCCACAACCTGCTTAGATAGACAGACAATACTGTGTGGGGGAACCAAATGTGGACAGACCTGACATACATGATAAATGGTGTGGGTGGTCACAATAGATCTAAGGAGGCCTGCTGGTGATGTTGCTCTGACAGAATCCTCCATGCAGCCAACAGACTCCGCCGCTATGAGAGACCGAAAAAGGACACTGGAGGTGGGCCATGACTGCCTCCCCCAGATGAGAAAACAATGTTCCTACCCTCCAATCATACACCTGCAAGGATCGTTGAATACCCAGGTAAGGTGTTGAGGCAGGTGCTGCAGGACATATAAGTATGTCTAATGTTTTCAAACACTGCGGCATACACCAACTGTCATCGAAGGACATTATTTCACAATTCTTACCATATTGTTATATTTGTGTGGCAGCACATCTGATGTGGATGCACAACATAAGTGTTACATCATGCTTTCTTACCAACATAGTACATGCATAGCACTATCAGTAATATATGTGATATTGCATTTTTCAGTTGCATGGCCCCATCATCTGGACAGCAGCAACACATGTTACGTAAGTGTCTCCATATTCTGTTTGTGTGATCCCTAGTTGTTGTGTGTCTCTGCCTCCTGTTATGACTGTGTATATACTCACATTTGGTTTGTGTGCCATTTTAAACTACAGACGCATCATTGCAAGACATGTGCCATGAATCATCTGCCACATACATTGCTCAAATTGCTGCTATTGTGTAGTACTGTTTCACACAGCTGTGATCTATGATATTAATATGGCTTGTTTCCTACACAGATACAGCTGCATGATGTGTGCATCATTTGTCATGTAAGTGTCTCCATATCCTGTTAGTGTGATCCTCAGTTGTTGTGTGCCTCTGCCTCCTGTCAAGACTGTGGAATATATTCACATGTTGTTGTTTGTTTCCCATTTTGTTATACAGAATCCATTGTATGTCAATAATACATTCCCCAACCAGGATGGATGCACTTGGTAAGGCAGTCTTTATAGTTGCTACAATTCACTATAGACAATTACATATGTAGCCTTCATGACTAATGTGGTTTTGTTTGCCTGCACAGGACACATGCAATCAGAATGTCACCATTGCCCATCAGGTATGTGTATATCTTATTTGCTGTGTGTTATACCTCAGGCTGAATGCTGCATGATGCCTTGTATGTGCCTTATCTTTTTACATAACAGTGTCATTTCAATCCTCAACATTGGTGGTGGAGACAGAGGAGGACATATCAGGTAAGTCATATGTACCTTTTTGCAGCACATCTACTACCTACCCCCTCTGGTAGCCCATCCACTGATCCTGAAATGGGGGTGTGATATGCCTCATTCTGATAGTACAGCCCATGGCACACAGGCCACTGTACTGAGTTCATTGTCTAGTCAAAAGGGACAGACATGTGGTTCATGGTATAGCCTCTGATTTAGAGAATAATGTGGCTTGCCATTCTGATGATGTGGGGACATCAGATGAAGGACATGATGATGACTGTGGCCTGCTGTCCAGTGTAGAGTCTGATAATGATGGTGACTCTTCCTCGCAATGGAATGATACTGTCTGTCAGACTACTTATGGGAATGTGGCTGATGTACATGGATGAGTGTAAGAGGGTGTCTGCCAACTATTACAGGCAAATAAGCGTGCATAGTGACATCATGACTCTGACCTTTGCACACTTGCTTGTGCCATTGATCATGCAGCACACCAGCTGCATGTGTTATATAAAGGTCAGGAGTGCAGACATGGAGAGATCATGGCGGCACTGGTTGCAAAGTATGACAGCATGGTATCTGTTGCACACTCTGTTAGACAGCCTTGTTATGGCAGTGCTAGAGCTGTGTGCCTTAATTACTGAGAAGATTATCTCCAGTGGGGAGAGTAGAACCCTCACTGTAGATCCACACATGGGTCTTGGACATCAATATCTGTGCTTCATTGTGCATACACATCTGCTTTTGGTCACTCAACTGTAAGCTCAGAAGTCAAGTGCAGACAGACATGTCACACTACTGCTGCTACCCACACAGTGTCCTACAGTGCTAGAGTTACCACATCCAGACTCTAGGTACAGTAGCATGGGATGGGTGTTTCTGGAATGACAGAGTAAGCAAGGGCCATGGGGTGAGCCACCAGCATGGTTACCATAGTTGAGCCAATGTGTGTCCTGTTATGCCATTCTGATCCTGTGGCAATGATGACAACTGTGCTGACCACTGACTAATCAATGTGTGGGTGATTTTCAAATGTCTGATGCCACAGGGTTTTTTTTACCATTTCTGTGACCTAGTTGCTAGCTTCTATGTTTGCCTATTTTGCAAGTTGACATATTCTACATATTTATATGGTTAACTGCTTGTCTTAGTCATCCATGATTTGCTTGTCACATTATACATTTTCTTGTTGCCTGCCGTTCCCCCATGCACAGGTATACGTCTGTATGCATGTTTGTGTTACTTAGTTATTTGAACATGCAGATGCCTCACCCTCATCACACACGGCACTTCTGTGGACCTGTTTCCATATTCTGACATGTAGTTCCCATGTGTGACTTCCCATAGCTCCCAGAGTCCACACACATACACACACACACACACACACACACACACACACACACACACACACACGCACACACACATACACACACACACACACACACACACACACATATATATATATATATATATATATATCTACATATATATATATATATATACACACACACACACACACACACACACACACACACACACATATCTACAGAGAGAGAGAAAGAGAGAGAGAGATTATATATATATATATATATATATATATATATGTATATATATATATATATATATATATATATATAGATCTATATACCTATAAAGCTATTTCTATATCTATCTATCTATCTATCTATCTATAGGTCTACTTTAAAATGTTGACTTACCGGAATGTCAACTTGCAAATCAGTGAGGCCACAATGATGAAATTTCACAATGCCAAACTCCAGCAACATCGGAATTTAATTCTGGGTAAGTAACCACTGGGCCACCATCACTACAATATGAATAGAAACAAACTAAACCCAACAATGAGGAGAGGATTCACCCCCACACCCCCCACTCCTTCTAACTAAATATACCAACTCCAAGATCGCACTACTGTGGAGAAGAGAGCAAAGGTCACCATGGTGGTCCAGTGGTTACTTTCCCGGAGTTAAATTGTGACGTTCTGGGAGATCTACATTGCGAATTTTCAACATTGTATTTTCACTGATTTGCAAGTCGATATTCCAGTAAGTCAATGTTTTAAAGGGGACCCATATATATATATATATATATATATATATATATATATATATGTACCTATGTTGCTTATCCGCAACATTGCTGCATGTTTCATGGCAGCTGTGTAGTCACTGTCCTTGATGCTCTGCATTAATGAATGCATTCTTACCTTTCAATGCGTGATGCTGCAACAATAATCTCTGCATCAAAGCATAGCCGTATGTATGACATTCCATGTATGGCATATGCTTTGAGGCTTTTTTGTTTTTATTTTATTTTATTTTGCTGGTCCTTAGGATGTTTGTAATTACTGCTGTATGCTGTTTAATGTGTTGTACCATAATATTGCACATCACATAATGCTATATGTGATTCATCAATGCTATGTATGGCTCCTGCTTTTTGGTTATACTTGTGCTGATACATTCTCATTCACTGCACGGGACCAAATTTTTTGTGTTACTGAGTATTTTACATCTACCTTCTCTTGTTAGTTATCTGTATGATGATATCCTAGCTGTGCAATGACACCTTCTGTTGTGCACACATCCTGTGTGCCAGAGATTTGCCTTTGTTCTCCTCTTTGGTGATGTACCTAGCAGAAAGACTTCCTGTGGTGATGTTTCCACTGTATGTTTGAAAAACCCAAATTTAGAAAAATAGAATACATGCTATAACAAAATAGCTACATTTGCTACTGGATCATTACACAGGTCACATCACTGTCTAGCCATTAAAAAACTCTCATGGTTTGAACTACCTCAGCTTCTTGCATACAACCAATTAATCATGGCTCACGAATTACTCTATAACCCCAAAAAAACTCCAGCTCTCCAGAACTTACTAAAACCATACTCTAACACTCTAACACTACGATCATCAAATCTTTACTACAAGTCTCTAAAACTAACACCACTGCAGGAGACCCCTTATACTCTTCCCATATCTCAAAAACCTGGAACTCCCTCCCCCATAATATTAGAACCACTGACAACATACACCAGTTTAAAAAACTACTCAAAAATGATCTAACTGGCACTTGGCTCTACTCATGCAACATCCCCGGCTGATCTCCTGTTATCATAAGTACACTCTTCACTAATTATTCCGTCTGTCTCTTGCACAGTGATCTTATTTGCATTATGATTTTTCTTGTTTTCTTTTTATTGTTAAATGTGTGATAAATCTAGAATTATTTTCCTTTACAAATGTAAATTAATACTTGTAGGTTCTATGTTGATAATATCACTATGTTAAGTTCCATATCTGATGTTGTATCTACTGTTAGACTTGCTGTATCTACTGTAACTTATGTTGTATATATTGTTTGTTAAGCTTTACTTACTGTTACTAATATTGTATGTAGTGCCACATTTTGTAGAGCTTTTCTCTCTGGCCCTCCTCTGAAAATGGGCTCTACCCAGTTGGACTTTCCTGATAAACAAATGTAAAATAAAATAAAATAAATAAATAAAGTAAATATATATTCAGATGTGCTTCTTGCTGAGTGTTGTATATGTTCTTACAAATGTGTCGTATGCTTCTGCACAATGTTCAGTGTGAAAACTAATGGTTTCCTTCCACTAGTCATGCTCTGTCTGCTGTCATGGGACAAGACATAAACATCACTGTTTAGTCTGCGTACATTTGTATTTATGGCTTTTCATGACTCAAAAGTGTGTGTCAGATTCTCCCGTGTTGCCTGAGTTAGGACATAAGGCTGCATCCACTGTTGTTGCCCATGCCTATTTCTTCTCACCCCTGAGTCCTCCTGATCATCCTGTAACAGCTCTGGTGGATCAGCATCGGACATATTTGGTTCTTGAGGTGGGTCACTCACACTTGCAGGTGAAAGGTTGCCACATTTTAATGTTATCATGTTGTGAAACATCGCACACATGGTGACCATCTGTTATGCCTTTTCTGGTGTGTATTGTAGTGCACCCATGGATGTGTCTAGACATCTGATTCATGCTTTTAGCATGCCAAATACATGCTTGATGTTGTTCCATGGCATGGTGTGTGCTCTGTTGTATGCATCCTCTGCAGGGGCTGATGGGGCTCTGTATGGGTCATCAGCCAGGGCTCTAGTGGATAACTGCAGTCATCTGTTTCAGGGGGATGAGAAACAATATTTGTTCATCTTGCTTCCTGTGACAATGTCTGGCTACTGCTTACTGTATAGTGGTGGTCATTTTCTTACGTAATAGGGCCCCCTCTGGTATTTCAACATGTTGGAAAGCAGACATCAGAGATTGCCCTCCATTTTGCTGCATCATGTACTTTATTGGGGTATGTTGCCATGATATTAGTAATAAGGCCATCTGCAGAACACACCACTTGACATGTTAGCAATGGCCACTGCTTTCTATTGATGTACTTATTCAACACTGGGTACTGTTGGTGTTTTAACAGGGTTGTGGGTGCAGTCTACTGCAATGAGTATACAGGGGAAGTTGGCTGTGGCATTAAACTGTTGCATGACAATGCTGTTCTCCACAGTTGTTGTTGGGAAGTGAATATATACATCCACCTTGGTGAACCTTGCTTCCAGAAACTGTGCAAAAATTTAACTGGCAGATGTCTGGGACAATCCTATCATATGTCCTCTGTGTTGCTTAAATGTCCCAAAGGCTAGTATACCTAGAATCAGGCACACTTTTGTTTCTACAAGTATTGGATTACCCCGCAGACTTTGAGCATACATGTGGGGTGCATACATCCTGCATGTAGCCTACACCAGCTCCATCTCTAATCTGTATATATTATTCCCTGTTCAGAGAGATGGCTTAACTGCAGCCTGGCTCTGTGTCTTGCTGGCTGCCTTTTGTTACATCTTTGCTAATCATCCTCTAGTATGGCTTGCAGTACCCCAGCCTGCTGTAGTAAATTAAATGCCAGCTGAAGTTTTTAATGTTAGGTTTGTGAAAACCTTAGGATTCTCTAGGAATCAGTGAAATATAGTGACATTAAAATGAAGCACATATGACCTCCACCAAGAGCTTTCAGAAAGTTATCGGTGAAGTACTTTGTCGCACGTAAGATGCATCGAGCACTCCCTTTGTGTTTTGGTATCTAGTGGACATGCACATAGTCCATAATTACCCTACAATGAATAGATAATCACTTGGTCTTGTTTTAGCAGATGTTGTAAAATTGCTTCCACATCTGATGTGTTGATGTCTTCCTTCGGTGAGCTGCACTGCCCGCTACTTTCTTTGGTAACCTGGTGCTTTCTGTTATCTTTTGTTTAACGTCGTCCACATATAATTAGCTGCCATAACAGAATCATTTTAATATGCACATCCTAATACTGCATCTTATCACGTCCCCATAAATATGGTTATTGCTGAACCAATTCATATCTGGGTAGATAATTTAAAAAATCACGAGAATTTAATAAAGTGTATAAAACAGCAGAAAAGAAAGGAAATCTGCAAAGCCTTAATTTACTCCAAAAGATCACGCTTCTGCAGGATCTATTTTCCAGACTGTCTGTGTTCTGCTTCTTCAGTGTCATTGCTATGGACTATTGCTCCATATGATGGCCTTGCTAACCAGTATCAATATTTAAGAGTACAGATGTACTTATTATTCACAAAATGTACTGAAGCAGCTAATCCTTGTACTTGGAAATTTCAAAAAATATCATCACTAAATGTTCTGAACAGTTTAAAATACTGCAGTAACTTTATTTTACTTATATTGCATTTAGATCAAAGAGTCAGTGGTCTCTGCAGGCACTTTAAACATAAGCTTATTACTTGTACTTGCAAATGGCAGGTCCCAGTTGTGCATATGGAGATGTGTAGCAGGAACAGGATGTTAGAGAAAACAAGCATAATAAATGAAATCCATTTTAGCATACAATCAACTCCCATGTATTTTACTATGAATTTTCATGGAATCATGATGACTGCAGGTTTAATTAGAAACAGAGGGCTTATTTCTGTCATTTGTACTAGTCAGAGCATAATCTGCTAAAAGCACCTAAATACTGCAAAGGGATTACTGCACTATTTAATTTTGCATGTTTCTTTGAAACCAGTGAGTCTCATGTAACACTCTAAGAAACCATGAAATCCATTTGACTTTTGAAATCCATTAGACTTGGGTGTTTAAAAATGAGTAAAAAGCACTTCATCTTGCAGTAGTTTAAGCTCTTTGGATTAGATGTGAGTCACAAGTATCAGAAATATCGGGATGGTAGACTTATTTTGTATACCATGCAAAGTCTCATAAAAATACTGATTATCTGATAGCTGAGTGCTAAGTTCAGCACATAATTTTGCTCTCCTGGACAATTTCATTAGCTTTTAAATATTCAGAAGGGATTCATTAAGCCTACATGGTCATTTTTCAGCATGTGTGCATCACAGCATGATGCGTACATGTCCACGAATATTTTTAGATTCAGCAAACTCCGTGGAGCGGTTTGCACTCACACACATGGTAACTTCCATGAAATGCTAATTACAGCATAAATAGCTGAATGGTATGCTATTGAAGCAAACCAACACTGTGGAGTGATTCAACAAGCTGTAAAGCAACTTTGTAGACTCCATGTTTATGTTGCCCATGTATTCGAAAACTTTCCGACTATAGCCATAGAAGGAATGTACATGGAAACAAGAGTAAGTAAAAGTTCTTAGATTTGTACAGAACTGACCTTAGCATGTAACAGCAGACACATTAAGACATTATTAGACAAGGTGGATACTACAAAAGTAGAGTAACAATAGCAACAATCCTTTTTAAGTGCCATGACATAAATGTAGCTTCTCTCCCCACCCAAATGGAGAATGTACTTTATAGGTTCATAGGTGTGTACTAGGTTAATGGTCCTAAAGCCATTACAAGCCTAGCCCATAGAATTACCCTGACATCATGATGTCTGACCTTAGTTCCCAGTGCCTCTGTTAAGTAAAGCCACTGGAGTGATCCTCTGGGTGAATTTTCTATTTCCCATCCACTCATCAAGACTTCTCTTGAAGAGAGCCAATGAGGTGCTCTGCTTAACATGTATGGGAAGTCTATTCCATAGCATGGGCAGTCTCTGGGTTATGAACCTGTCCCTCCAGCATGTTCTGTTGATTGTGGTAATGAGGTTGAGGTCTCTGGAGCATGTGGTGTGGAGGGATTGGAATTTCTTTTGATGTAGCATTTGTAACAGATCTGGGTCAGACATGGCTTTGTAAGTTAAGCAGAGATCGCCTCTAAGTAGGTAATATGAGGCAGAGAATAGTTGGAGATTTTTGTGTCTGTCCATATAGAACAAATGTTTAAGGCCTAGGATCCTTTTTGTCAGGTACTTTTGGTGGTTTCTCCACTTGTTGCAGGTGTTTACTGAGGTACATGCCAAATGGGGCATTGTACTCAATGATTGGCGTAATGAGGGAAGAGTAGAGGAAGACAATGACTTCTTTCTTCCTGGATGCAAAACCCTTAGTAATGAGATGTGCCACATAGAAGGACTTTCTGACCACAGTGGCAATGTGGTGGTCAAAAGAGAGATTGCTGTCAACCTGTGTTCCCAGATCTCTTATAATGCCTACTGTGTTCAGTGGACTACCATTGATGTAGTAATTCATGGGAACCAGGTTTTTCCCAAAGGAGATGATGACACATTTTTTTTGCCATTGAGCTTAAGGCCATGGTTCTGACACCATTCGTTGGTCTCAGTGAGGCCTTTTTGTAGGATGTCAACATCACTTGGGGAGTTAATAATAGCTCCCAACTTGCAATTGTCTGCGAACTTTGTCAGCCAGAGTCCCTTCATGTTGGCTTGGACTTCAAAGAAGTAGATACCGAACAGGAGAGGACCCAAGAACAAACCCTGTGGAACTCCACTTGTGACTGGTCGGCAGTCTGACCACACTGTGGGTTCTACCTGTGAGCCGGTTTGCAACCCAGTTTGCAACCCACCTAGTGATAAAGGGGTCGATGCCTAGCTTAGTGAGGCTTTTCTATGATTCCTTTTCGGGGAATGGTATCAAAGTAACATAGACAGCTAAAAGTGCAAACCCCATGAAACAGACTATTCATACTGTCATGTAAGCATATGCAGTATGTAGCCGATGGAATACAGTCAAGTATTTTCCATAACTGTATTCCTCTAAGCAGATATATAGCAAAGAGATACCCTCCCTTGTGTTTACAAATTGGGCTCCCCTTCAGTTTCCATGTCTACACAGTTACTAACCATGTAGATTCAGGGATGTCAGCACAGTGAAGATGCAAATAAGGTCAAAACTCATTAGAATTTCTGAATCTCAAAATATTGCAACCATGTAGGGATGTTCACTCCATGTAGGCACTTCCACAGCATTTGTTTTTAATGGATGTCAGCAGTAAATGATGACATCGGGGGGGGGGTGCCAGATTACACTGAGAGGTGTACATGTAGGTCTGTGAAGGGTGAAAGTGCATGTAAGCAATGCATAATGCACATGGTCTGTTTCATCCTCTGAATATTTTGTTAAAATGTGTCATCTTGTCTGGTTTAAGTAATTTTTATTTTATTTTTGTCATTGTTTGCATGATGCTGCTGTTAGTGCAGTCATGGGAAATGGAGGAATGAATGGCAGGTTTTACTGTGCTTGTCAGGTAACTCTTCCTGTGGCAGTATGTGTAGGGCTAGATTATAGATGGTTCTGCGTTCTAGTACAGGGTGTGCAATCTTTCCTTCAGTTTTTTATTCCATGTTTCCATGACATCACAGGAATGGAGGAAAGTAATACCAATTTTGCCTGTACTTACTTTATGTGCATGAAGGTGCGTGGAGGTTCACATAGCTCATTAATGAGCAATCAGCAGATGTGTTTATTAGATATTAATTACAGCACAGGCAGGTGAATTGTATTTTAATGAACCATTACAACATGATGGCACTATTCAACAAGCTATAAAGCATGCATGTAGCCTCCATTTGTGATTTTCCTGAATACTTCAATACCATTGGAGTAGAGACAAGGAAATTGCAACTGGACACAATGCTAGGGACTGCTGCAGCTTTGGTCCACATGCATGTACTAGAGGCTGCAGGCAATGCTGCTGGTGCTGCTGACAATAGGCCTAGGCTGAGAATGAGAAGAGTGTTCAGGCTTAGGTTAACTTATCAGATGCTACTTGACCTGGTGATTGTAGAGCACAACAGGGTTGACAGGGACACATTACAAGAACTCTGTGAGCTCTGCCACCCTCAACTCAGAGACAGAGCCACCTGAAGAGAACCCAGCCCAGTGGAAAAACTAAGGTATGTGCAACCCTTAGAATCTTAGTTACAGGTACTTTTCAAAGACCAACTGGGCACATGATGGGTGTGTTACAGGAATCAGCATCCAGGATCCTCCACCAATTCTGGATGCTATGCTCATACATGCTGGTAAGCACATATGTTTTCCTCATAGTTCTGAGGAGAGGGCCACCAATATGCTGCAGTTCTACCATGTAGCACACTACCCTGAAGTACTGGGTGACACAGATTGTACTCATGTACACATTAAGGCACCACCTGGTGAACAGGATAGAATCTACATTAACCACAAGGGATACCACTCCATTAACTGACAAGTTGTGTGTAATGCCTAGGGAACTATCTTGAATGTGTGTTCTGGCAACAGTGGCAGTTATCATGACTCCCATATCTGGCACACATCACAGCTGTACCAGATGCTTGCTAGGGGGAACATACCACAGGGAAAACTTACTGGGGGATGCTGGCTATGCACTGGAACCATGGCTGATGACAACCATCAGAAGTGCACACACAGCCACGGAAGAATGCAAAAATGAGGCACATGTTCAAACCAGAAACATCATAGAGCATGTGTTTGGGCTGCTGAAGTCACAGTTCCAGTTCCTAGACATATCTGGTGGAGCCCTGCAGTATAATCTATGCACATGTGCACAAGTCTTCACAGTATGTGCTATGCTATACAATCTGATACTGCAGAAACAACTGCAGCAGGATCAGCAAGGGGAAGGGACACACATCCCTCCACCAAGGTCTAGGTCACCACAGCCACAGTCAGAGGAAGACTCTGAGGAGGAACTACCAGCTGCTGTCCCTGTAGGCAGACATAGCAGTGCTCAGTATGACCTAGCTTTGGCTAAGAGACAACGCATAGCACATTCATTAACCACCTAATAACTTTCTTCTACTCACATACATATAGTAAAAGTGATGCCAGGCAACTCACACAACCTTTACTTCCGCATGTATTGGCTGTGTACTGCTTGAATCAGACAGAATCAGCCCTGAACTAAAATTGTGTCAACTGCTGCATTTGCAAGGTAAGTCCTCAACCTAGACTGTATTCTTGAATAATATTATGGCACATCCTTGTATTTTGTAACTTAGTACAGTAATTAGGTAAATAGTGGTTGATTTGTACAAAATGTACTTTAGTATGTGAAAGCAGAGACTTATTTGACTTATATGTTTCCAGTAGTAAATAGTGGGGCTCAGGCATCAAAGATTTACACAATCATACTTCTCAAGAAAACTGACGATCACTGCATGGCATCAGTTTAGTACCATACCTTTGTATTCATAAACTCGTTAAACAGGGAAGTTAGAAAGTACTGATGCACATTGCAGTTTCTGACATCACAACCCTTCCAAAGATCAAACAACAGGCAGGATGCAGAACAAGGACAGTAACATGAGCATCATATCCTTGTATGTGCCATAACAGTAACACCTTTGCTCCCCCACAAAAGAACAGGCTATGCTTGTTTGTGACATAACAGTAACTGAGCTTTGTCCCCCCTCAAAAAAAGAGCAGTCTACCCCTGTTTGTGCCATAACAGTAACTCAGCATTGTCCCTCCCCAAAAGAGCAGTGCACCCTTGTTTATGCCA
This sequence comes from Protopterus annectens, assembly GCF_019279795.1. Lineage (NCBI taxonomy): Eukaryota > Metazoa > Chordata > Ceratodontiformes > Protopteridae > Protopterus > Protopterus annectens. The sequence continues at coordinate 547,776,053 of NC_056732.1, read as the reverse complement.
TAACAGTAACTCAGCTATGCTCTCCCTCAAAAGAACAGTATATGCCTGTTTATGCCATCATAACTGGCCTTCCGTTGCTGGCAACGGAATATCATATAACTCGCAGTTAATATCCTCACACATTTTAAGGCCGATGATATGGAATGGCTTATACACTGCATGTCTCACACTAGTGGTCAGATAACTGATGAAGTATCAAAAAACACAGACATGTAAGACAGAGCTGTATATTTGCAAGCATAATCATAACAGGTTGTGTGATCACTAAGTGCACTACATCCAAATATAATTAAGAGATTAAATGTACAAATCCCAAGTGATGACTTGATAGCAGTGTACATTCAGATGCAGTTGATTGTGTGAGTGCAGATGCAGAAGGTGAGTCTGACACAGAGGTTGACATACTGCCACCCCCTGAATTTACACTGCACACAGCTAGTAGGCCTATGCCTACTCAGTCGACTGAGCCCACAGATATTGGACAGGTGGGGGGTGAGGGCATTGATCAGGAAAGTGTGGCTACTGTGGCTTCAGTGCCATATTATGTCTGGCCATAGGCAAAGTATGGGTGAGGTGCCATGCAGAAGGACTGATAGTGGTGCTTGGAGGGAGCCTGCTGTCTTTCCTGTACCTGGTGCAAGTGTCACTTCCCATGCCACTCTACATATGGTTAGGGCCATCATGGATGCACAGGCATGTTCCCATAGGTGCTCTAGACAAATGCTTAGGGTTGTGGATGATGCTTAGTCTGACATGAGTGATTACCTGCACAGTGTTACCAATTCACTAGATCGGATGAATGACATATTGGAATGAGGGGTGTCTGTGATGGACCGAAGAGTGTTTGTCATGGAACGAACAGTGTCTGTGAGGGAATATTTGCTGGTAGGTAATGTCATCCTCATGGGTGTAGGTCAACCACAACATCTGCTGATAGCCATGTGTCTGTTCTGGATCACGCTCCCATAGTGGCAGTACTTGCACTGCTCTATCAGTGAGTTTGCCGTCCACACCCAGACATGAGAAGTCATGGAGTCATGGTCCTGGGTGTTCCCATGAAGGGAGCTCATCCATCAGACAGCAGTCACATTCAGTTAACGGCACTGCATCTGAGAATAGTCATGGACGTCAACATGCCAGTGCAATTCCTGGCATTGCCAGATCTCATGGTTGGGGATGACAGTGATGAGCTGCCACCTCTGTCATGCATGGATCACACATGTCCAACACACCACGATGTAGACCTAACACTCAGCATGGCTGTGTTCATGCACACACTCACACACCTATTTCACCTGGAGGACCCCTATAGATATCCTTGTATTTCATCACTTGGTACACTCAGCAAGTCAAAGGTAGGAGATTTGTACAGAAATTAATTTAACATGTGACAGCAGAGACTTACTTGACTTATAGGTGTCCATTAGAAAGTAGTGGGCCTCAAGCATCAAAGATCCACACAGTCATACCTCTGCAAAGTAGTGATGATCACTGCATACCTTCAGTTTAGCACCATATATTTGTAATGGAAAATCATTAAATAGAGAAGTTAGAAAGTAATGAGACACATTGCAGTTTCTGACTTCACAACCCTCACAAGATCAAACAACAGACAGGATGCAAAACAAGGAGATAACAACAGCAATATATCTTTGTTTGTGCCATAGCAGTAATTCACCTTGGCTCACCCCCCAAGAGAACAGTCCATTCTGGTTTGTGCCATAACAGTTACTCACCTATGCTTGGCCCAAAGGAACACTCTGTGTTTGTTTGTGCCATAACAGTAACTCAGCTCTGCCCCCCCCCCCCCCGAAATAACAGTGTACCCTTGCATGTGCCATAACAGGAACACAACTTTGCTCCCTCAAAAAAGAGCAGTCTGTGCTTGCTTGTGCCATCCAAACTGCCCTTCAGTTGTTGGCAACTGCATATCATATTATTCCAGTTAATATCCTCATACATTTTAAGGTCAGTCATATAGACTGGCTTGCACACTGCATGTCTCTGAGTACTGGTGAGATAACTGATGAATGGCCAAGAAACACAGAAAGGTATGACAGAGCTGTATATTTACAAGCAGTAATCATAACAGGTTGTCTGATCACTAAGTGCACTACATCAAAATATACTGAATATGATAAATATACAAATAACAGTTTATTCCTTCATATCAGTGTACACTCAGTTGCACCTGGTTGTGTGAGGAATGACTTCAGTTCTTTGCTGCAAAGCTGTTTGTGTGGCAAAGAGGAATAAGGCATCCATCCTGTTTTCTGAAGGGGCATTGGAGTGAGATTTGAACTCGAGACACATCTCATGTATACTAACATTTTCTGCAGTGTATGTCATAGATTGATTTTCCTCATTTCAAATGTTTCTCCCTTTGTTTTCTTTTGGGGTTTTTTTGGCCAGTGTTTGCAGAATGTGCCATGCACAAACTGGATGAATGGACCACCTGCATAGCAGACAAGACCAAGACAGCCTCAAATAGAAACCAGATGCATTCAATTGATATGAAACATGTTGCCTGGCAGTGAGCACTATCGAGCACTCTGTTTGTGAGATGGTAAGCAATGCTCAACAATTTCAAATGTTGCAAAACAGTGAGAACTCCCAGTAAGCTCGATACCTGCAGTTGGGGGGAAACATCAGTCTACATTGATCTTAATTTGTGGTAGACATGACAGACATTCATGAGAAAGGATTGATATTCTGTGCTCAGAAATGGGGTGTCCAGGAGTCCAAAGTATTTGTTGGACTCCTAGTGAATGAACATGGGCTCAGGCTATTTCAGAGCAACCATCATGGCTCGGATTATAAGTCAGAGGCATAGAATAGTCTTATACAGGCTTTAACCAGTTTTATTGTTAATCCTCACACTGGTTAGCAATGTAAACAACAGTACAGTGACTTCCGGAGGAGGAAGAGGGATGCCCTTGAACGTTGGATTGAGGAATGCAGGACTGGGGGTACACCACTGATGTGTAAGCATCAATTACAGAGACTGCTTGTAAGAGTTAAAAGATGAACATAGCGAGGGCTGGTATTCATAATAGTATTCTGTTTTTTTCTGCAGCCATTATGGACTGAGAACTGAATGCATGAACCCATGCCGCAACATTGGCATGGATGAGAGAAGCATGTGGTATGTATGCAGCAGAACAATACTGTTACTGTAGCATTAAAAATGTAAGATATTTTATTTGGGGTATCTTCTACAGTTGTATCGCTATGAGCATGCATATCTCAACTGTAACAGCAAGTATGCATGCATTAGTCTGTAGGCTAAACCAACAGTCCAGTATTAGACAGTAGTCAGAGGTTATGGGTTCTCATACCACACTTCCCAGCTATACAAAACTGTTAATTTGTCATCAGTATTGTACAGCACATTCAACCCTCTATAGCAGTGGTGCAATGGCCTGCTGTAAACCGTAATCTATTTAACAGGAACTCTCATATGTGCAACATATGCAAACATCAAAGATTGATTGCTGCAATCTGTATAGTGTGCATCTGTTATGAGCCTGATAGTCTTAAAAGTAAGAGTTATTTGTTAGGAGGTGGGAGTCTTAAAAGTAAAGGTAACATAATAGAGTCAAATAATTGTATCAATACACTGTATGTCACATAAGAAGTTGCTAATGATCTCCTTATTTTTCTCTCTCAGTCCAACCCTTATCTTCTCTTTTTTTTCCACAGCAGGGACATATGCACCAGCCCTGGCAGTTCATCACAGGTGGTAAAATCACCACCTCCACCACTGCTCCCATAGGGAACCACTGACCTATCCTGCAAGGCAGAACTACCTGATGACCTAGGTAGTGCAGGTGCAGCAGACGGGGTGGTGTCAGGTTGCTTCCCAGATGTGCTGGGCAGCAGTGCTGTAGCCGGTGACATGGGGCAGGAGGATCCTGTGGGACAGGCCTACCCCACTGTGCTGTGGGGGAAAAAATGTAAGGTAAGGATTGGGCTGACAGAAAAAAAGAGGGATAACATTAGTAACTTCATATGTGACATACAAAACATTGCTACAATTATATGACTCTATTCTGTTACTTTTTCTTTTAAAACTACAAACTCCTAACACATTTATTACTTTTAAGACTACCCAGTTCATAACAGATACACACTATAGTACAGATGGTATCAAGCAAGCCTTGATGTGTGCATGTATTGCACATATGCATGTCCACATTATACTGATTAGTTTCCAGCAGGACATTTGTGCCGCTGGTATAGTGGTCTGAAGTTACGTTGCAATAATGATGAAAACTTAACAGTATTGTATAGTTGGGAAGTGTGGTTTTTGAACCCACAACCTTGGACTGCTCTCTAATACTGTACTTTTTTTGTCCTACAGACTAATGCATGTATAGTTTCCTTTTACAGTTGAGAGATGCATGCTCACTGTTATTTGAGAATATGGAACTGTTACTTTGTGCTACAGGCAAAAGCATGCATACTTTCTTTTACAGTTGTAATATGCATACTCAATTTTATACAACTTTATTAAATACCAAATAAGCTGTCTTCAATTTATAATGTTACAATAACAGTATTGTTCTGATGCGTACATACTACATGCTTCTCACATCCTTGCCAATCTTACTGCATGAGTCCTTACATTAAGAGCTCTCTCCATGGCAGCTGTGGAAAAAAACAGAACAGAATACCATTATAATTACCGGTCTTTACTTTATTCAGCTATTAACTTTTAAAAATAGTCAGTGTAATTGATACTTACGTATCTGTGGGGTGTCCCTGGTCCTAAATTCCCTTATCCAATAGTCAAGGGTATCCCTTTTCCTCATCTTCAGATCGTCAAAGTGGTGTTGACATTACTCACCAGTGTGGGGGATATCTGTAGCACTGGTCAGATCCCTGGAAACATTATTCCATGCTTCAGATTTCTATTCTGGGCCTGAATAGTCCCTCTGCAGTAACTAGGGCCCATGATTTTGAACTGGGAGTCCAACAAACACTTTGGACTCCTGGACACCTCACCACTGTGCTCGGAAGTGCAGTCCTTCACCACAAACAGCAGACATGACTACCAGAGAGCAATGTAGAATGAGGTTTTCCCACTAATTGCACTTTATATCCTGATGTTTAGCCAGCAATTCCAGTTATCATGAGCTTACTGGGTGTGCGCACAGTGTTTAAAAATAATGAGTGATGCTTACCATCACACAAAGTATGTGCGCAGGTTCTCCACTTCCAGTGTTTGTGCTACATGGCACATCACACAAACAGTGGCCAAAAAAAATTTAAATGAAGAAAACTAAAGAAAGGGGAAAAGCAAATGCCACGCTGTCATACTATCCTTGCACAGAATCACCTATGTGATGTCACAGCTGTCAAGCGTCTTCTCAAAAATGAGGAACAGTAGCCCTCATAATGTGGAACAAATGGACAGTATGTGGAAAACATACTAATTGCTTACTAACATCATAAAGTAATGTGGAACCTCATGCAGCATGAACTGTTTAAGACCCAAAAGGAGGTACGTGAGAAATATGCTATGTGTAGTCCTGGTTGTCATCATGGTATTTTGTGCAAATTCACATAATGGAGCTACTTTAACTTACATGTTTTGGTATCTGCTTTCACTTGCAAGGTTTTGCAGCCAGCAATCATACACAGAAATGTTATCTGCATTCACATAAGCAGTTTCACAACCAGCAAGACTGCTGTGAGCTGCAAAACCTTGCTTACATGTGCCATGCCTCATTAATATGCATGGAGCGATCCTGCATGATGAGCAACATCACTTCTGCCGTAACACTGCATGTAAGCTCGGCACAAAGCCTACATGGAGTTTATTGAATCCTGGGGATTATCTAGCATGTTTTATATTCCCGTATCCCATAATTATACATAGTAATGGTCTGAATGATGGAAGCTTAGAGACATTTTCCTTTTCATTTTGTACTTTGCTTGCCAGGTAGTCCTAGAAAATGTAGGAGAAGCTAGTGAATGTGTATAGGCAACATGATTAACAGATAAAAGAATGCATTTGAGATTCCTGTTCTGAGTTTGAGGACTATAAGTATAATTCTTGTAACTGAAGAAGCTAATGTGTAGTTAGCGAAAATGTATATTAAGTCCACCATTGCTGTATCTCAAAGAATTCCTTTTCTTCATGGTATAGCGATCTTGACATTAGTACATACAAGTATGAGGTACGGGGTGCAGCCCCCCACATTGGGGGCTCATGGCCTCTTGCCCCTTCATAAAAACCACCTTTAATATATAACAAAAACATTTCCAGTTCACTGTTATTTGTAATGAATCACACTCATTTTTTCCCTCAGTTTCGAGAATCACACACTCAAGTCTCAGACTTCCAATAGGATGCCTACAGTTTTGACTCATAGCTATTTTCTTGTTATTTCAATTAATCCAAGTAAGACACCAAGCATAAACACTTTGTGGGTAAAGTGAAACTGTAGGTTTCTCGATAAATACAGTATAAAAGCAGAGGTGGATGAAAGGCAGTTGTAGCTAGTTATTAATTCTCTTAACTTTAATACTTTTTGCTAAACAGCTTATATTTTTACCCCTTCTATCTGTTTTTTATGTACTCCATGTTGCTGTGATGTTTTGTTGTAGTCTGCAACTTCCCAGAAATATCTTCTAAAATCCAATAGCTGTAACAAGAGTTGCTGCTTATTACTTTGGTTTCAAATGTAAGATATCACTTATGCAGTCATTTATGTTTATGCAGATGCTTACATATTTAAAACTGATGTGAATGTTCAAAATTAGTTTGTAGCTTGTAGTTGCTTTGAAATGTTACTCAAAATTGTATATCAGTAACAGGTAGAAATATGACATGAAAGAGGTTAGATTTTGTCGTCTTGAATTAATCTATGAGGTCTAACAGTTTCTTGATCCTTTGGCTGATGTATCATGTGGCAATATCCTAATGTTTCTGCTAAGAAAGAGTGACATGAATACTTTGGAAATTTTTGTGGCTCTACATACTTTTTATGGGTCTATATTACAGTATTGAATGGACTTAATAGCGAATGCTATTTAGTCGATCCGATACTGTCGAAATGGCAAAACAGTGAAGTCATGGAACATCTAATTTTTTCCCCAGGGAAAAAAATTGGTGGGCCGTCTTTGGGACTTTGCCATTTCCTCAACTATGGTGCGATCTCAGAGTTAATATATTTAAGTAGGGGGGTGTGGGTGACGAAGCCCCCCACTTAAATTTGTGTTTTTTTTTTTTTTTTTCTTTACGAAGCACTGTTCCGTTTGTTCAATATTTTGTTGTTTAGATATTATCTGTGTGATGAAATAGCATTCGCAATTTTCATGGTACAATAATATAATATAGACACCTTTTTATGCCTATCTTCTCATTGGGAATAGAATGCTTTTTTGATCCTGTTTACCAAACTATGTCAAGTCTGAAGCCGTTACAGTTTCAAAGCAGTGTAACCGCCACATACAAGGACATGTTAGCTGAATGGTAACAAAACACATTCAGCCAAGAATAGCCTAATCCAACTATATCAAATATGCAGTTTGGGTGTTTTGGTCAGTAGAGTGTTTCCAGTCTTTAAATATACTTTAAATATACTTGTAATATATCATCTCTCTCTCTCTCTGTGTATTTAATAATTTGCAAACTGCATTCTGCAAGGCAAAAGTGTAATTTATTCTCCCGCGGTCACCCATGGATGAACTCTTATTAGCTACTTAATTTGGACAATATGCAAGCAGAGGTAAAGAGAATCAAACCCAGAATGACAAGCCCAACCTAGGTAGCATGCTATAGCCTTAATCCTTTGTGCGAAGCTGCCACTTATGAGCTTCATCCTTCAGAAAATTATATCTCAAAAAGCCTAAATGCATTCAAAGCAATGTTTTTATTTATTTTACTTCTTGCAGATCTTTTATGCATATAAGCAATCAGTATAGCAACAAGTGTTATGTTGCAGAAATGGTTGAGTCCATTATGAAGGATGGAGTGTGATGGTCCCTTAAGTGTCTTGTTGAAACATAATGCAGCAACAAGCAATGATCCAAGTGAGGTACAGAATGATTTTTCGGCATTTGGCTTAATGAGGAGTTGTGCAACATCTTTGTGAAAGAAACAACCTTACAAGAACAAAATAGTCAACATCTCAAGAAAGGGTAACTGGGTAGCATGTCATCATGCCTCAGACCAGGGGGTAGCAGAAGAGTAATATACAAGAGTGTTTTTTCTTTCAAATGAAGTGCTATACAAATTTATTGTTATATGGATCTTGGCAGGATGTCTGAGATTCATTAACAGAATGTTCTATCAGAGCTGTAAAATTCTGTCTCCTATAGGCAGAATGAAGACTGAAGTTGATCGTCTAATGTTGGTGTTCCTCAATTCAATCATCCAGTACTTTCTTTAGATATCGAATGGTTTCAGGGTTATGTAATGTATGCATTGCAAACCAGCATTGCATCGTGGACCTCTATGCAGGCTACGCAAGCAGAACAGAAGCCCTAGTAACATTTTTGCACCATAGAAAAAGCATTGATTGTTATATGCATCAAATGATGATTGGAAATGTAATTCATGTTACAGAGAGCAGCATTAATACAGTAGTACAGGACTACCTAAACACAGCACCCTTTATATAGTACCTCCCTTTGCACCCTGAAGATAACATAGTTTGCATATTAAAAATCAAACATAAGAATCTGCCATCATGTAAATCTACACAAAGATGACTTTGCACAGTTTTACATTAACAGGTTATCATCATGTAGATTTATTTAGTGGCAGGTTCTTTTGTTTGATCCATGGTTTATTCTTCCCACTATTAGCTATGTTTCTGCTTTCATGATTTTCAAATTAATGACAGAGAGTATTGTTTTGCTATAGATAATGTATGTTATAAAAGCCACACATTACACAGTGCAACAAAATATGGACCAGCACAGTGGTAAACCTTCACTGTCACAGCAATATCATACAAAAAAATTCCAGTGTAAGGAAACACTTGATAGCAGCTTTAAAACAATGAAACTTCTTTAATAAAACACAAAGCTTTCAATCTTTCTTCAGTACAAACAAACTGAACAAAACACTTCCTTTTTCTTTTATAATGAAGCTTAATTACATCACATGACACAGCCAGCAATCAAAATCTTCTCTAAAACTTAAGACATTTCAAACGATGCATGAAAAATAGAATTTAAGACATTACAAACATATGAAAAATAAAACTCCCCAAACAGTTAATATGTATAAAAACATCCACATAGAACATACCTAAAAATACATTCGAACACAAATGAACAAGTTCATTTCCTTAAAATCATCTGTTTATTTTTCAAAACTGGTGTTAGGTTTACAACCATATTAATTCCAGGTGTAGCATCTGCTAAAAAGGCCACAAATTTCATGTTCTAAGCAAAGGTAAGCCATACAATTACAAAAAGGCACTACAGTTAGTAAAATATTATAAACTGATTATTGTCACCATTATTTGACTATGTGTTAGTCTTGTGGAAAAGACAAAAGGCATTAGCTGAAGGGTCAGGTAAGAATGATAGGATAAAGGCAGTAGCCTTTCCACTCTCCAAGCATGGATAACAACGAGAGACTTACTGCTGCCCACCAGTTTAACTGCTGAATGCAGGGATCCTTAAAGATAGCTCAACTAAAGAAAGAAGGGGATATGTTGCAAAGCATTCTGTGTGCAACATACATACATACTTATGGTACCTAGTGCATAAAATCACACAATGGGCTCTCCACTGATTAGAACTCTGACCAGACACCTCATGAGTAAAAGTCTTTGTATTCAGTATTTCTACATGAATCACTTATCCACAGCCATTAGCTTTACTAGCCAAAACAGTAATTCTGAAAGTTGCTAAGTTCCCACTCTCTGAAGTAGCATGTTTGGGTAAATAAGTAAGGGGCATAGTTGATCTGTGACAATGAGTGGCAGTTCAAGGAGGGCTGAAAAATGTGTGGTTGTTAGAGACTGAAGTGTGACAGTGTGTTTCTCTGCTGATGCAAACAGCTGTAAGAACACCTCTGTCTTGTTTGGGGCATTCATACTAGAAAAACAATCATGACATTGTTTCAGATTTGTATGCCACATAACTATAAATATGTGAGGTAATATCAGTTTTATGGTAAAATGTATCCAAAAATGTTCTGCATTATTAACTCAAGATATGCTTCAGATTAGAGCTGTAAGCAGCTCCTGTACTGTAGGCTAACGATTCTACAAATATTCTAAAGGTGCAGCACACCGTCTCTGAGGTCTTTGCATGTTTTCATTTAGCACATCTCTGTTCATAGTTAACGGAAAATCTGGAAAACACTCATCACATAAGTGAACCATGGTAAATCTGAATCAGCGTTCTGTGAAGGCATAGCATATGTTTATAACAATCTGTGCAAAATAGTTACACTGTGGGAATGTAATCCCTATTTTATGATTAAGTTTCACTCACCTGAAATAACTGAATTAATGTTGAGATAAAAATTAGTGAGCAATAACTGAAAACATACATTTACATCTGTTTTCTAGCTCAATAACTACTAAAGCTTTTATTCATAGACTGTTTAGTGTTAGATGAGAAAGAAGAGGAGAGAAGAAACTTCAAAAATCATAGGATGGGGAAAGGGACAACTAAATTGCCAGATTTTTTTTTTATCTTTGTTAGCATACTGTTAAAATTATACAAAGACATATGTCTTTGGCCAGCTTTCCTGCAATAATGAATGACTGGCACTATAATGAGACAATGTTGGTGCACAGATAAAACATGCACTGCCACAGCTTTGTCCCCACTTTTGCCAAAATAATCTTCAATATCCATTATAAAATTTGTGCTTTTTGAGGCAAGATATTAAGGAATTTAAAACACAGCATTTTTTTTCATTTACAGGGCACACCTTCTTCAGAACAAGCAATTAAATACAAATATAGTGATTCAAACAGCGTTCTAAATCAATAATATATAAAATACAAATGTTATATCATTTTGTGGTCTTAGTTCATCATTATTTTTAGGTTTTCTACTTGATTCTTGAGGAAACCTGCTCAGAGCTGTGTGTGGATGCAAGGGTTTATGCAACATCTTATGATCTGTGTTGCATGTGGTTCTGACAGCATCACTGATGGACTTTTCATATGTAAACAGAACTGCATGCCTGTCAGTCCTTGCTTAGTGTATTTCTTACAATACATGTATGGTGACTGCATACAATATCAGACCTTCTGTACCTATAGGTTCAGAAGATCAGAGTAGTTCATTTGTGATAGCATGTGTTCCTCATAATCACTAGTTCCTGTACTGCTGCAGAATGTGAAGTTAAAGGGGGAATATCCTACCTTGCAGATAGCATAATAAAAAAAAAAAATGAATCCGCAAGGATGCTACAGCAACAAAGGCTGCCATACTACTGTACGGCAGTAATATTCAGAGACCTATACAAACGCAGTGGAGAGCTTCAGTTTTCTATGTTAACACTACATTTACTGTGCACTAAGTCACACCACTACAGTGGCAGTGGTAGCAGTTAACTGAACTCTAATGGCATATGTGCATGTGTGTGTGTGTGTGTGTGTGTGTGTGTGTGTGTGTGTGTGTGTGTGTGTGTGTGTTTGTTTAGGGTCTGCAGAGAGCAAAAGTAAAATGTGGAGATGATAGGGCTGAGTTAACCATTATAGCTGCAGTGTTAGTGGATATTGTGTACAACGTCCTTCTGGATGTTGTGTAGTACTATCTCTATGCATGTGCACAGATTTCTTTAATTTTAATGCATGTGTAATACTTATGTTGTTATCTACTACAGTTGCTATGCATGTGCCAGTGTCATGCAAACAAAGAGTATGGCAGAGCAAAGTGTAAAAGGTACACTTTGCATAATGGCCATTGACTGAGTGGCAGCATAAAGTATGTAACAACTGTCAAAGCTGTTAGGCACTCGACAATCCTACATTTTATTTTATTTTTTTTTTACTTTGTAAAGCATTAGAGCGATTAAATGTTTCCATAATTTGCAAAGATTTAGCATTGTGCCATTGAGCATAGCATTTGTTTATGTGTTCTTGAAATTAATTGAAGCAATTGATATCTCAAATGAATTTCTTGAGTCCATTTTTTAAACACATCAACAATAGTCCTCTTTGCCCCAGGTGTGCCACAGCTGCATTTTGTCCTGCCATGGATGTCTTAAGGGTGGTGATTATATATGCATGTATTAGTTCTACTCCTGTCTTAACACCACTGACAGCTTTACTATTGATGGATGGACAGAGGCTTCTCTCTGGATAGTAGATGGTGCTTTCTGCATTGCAACACACATTATCCCTGAAGTGACTGGCTCTAATCTGAGAAAATATTATTTATTTATTTATGTATGTACATTTATTTACCAGGATATCTGAATGGGCAATGTTCCTTTTCAGTAGAGGTCCAGGAAGAAAACATCTACAGAGAAGTTATATAAAGTTAAAAAAAGCATATACATTAATTTCCCAGAATAGCAACAAAGAATACAAGTAGCCCTTATTTTATATCTAATGGTTATGTACAATATTTATACATGTGCAGGTGTAGGCCTGAGATACATATATTTTCACAAGCTTTCTTCAATATTATAAATACAGCATTTGTTCTGGAGTTGGTTAGAATATATGTATATGGATTCCATACATTTGGTCGAATTACACTTGGTCGAAAATAATTCCAGGCATTTCACTTCACTGAAAGCTCACTTCACTGAAAGCTCACTTGCTCAAAGTTCATTTGGTCGAAAATGGAATATAGCCTCTGCCCCACTGCAGTGCAACCCTGGAGTGAGAATATTAAATAAGGGGGGGGGCACAGCCCCCCACATTATGCCAATAGTTTTTATTAAAGATATATATATCAATGCACTTCTAATGGATATACCTTCTTGTAATAGTGAATGCATAAAAATTATGTGGTGGGCTATGCCACCCACACCCCCCATTGTGGAGGGCTGTGCCCCCCACAACCCCCTTATTTAATATTCTCACTCCAGGGTTGCACTGCAGTGGGGCAGGGGCTATATTCCATTTGCGACCAAATGAACTTCGACCAAGTGAGCTTTCAGAGAAGTGCAATGCCCGGTATCCTTTCCGACTAAGTGTAATTCGACCAAATGTATGGAATCCGTGTATATACATGTTCAAAGAGCACATATATAGCAGTGTAAATGGTACCTTTACACAAATTGCTTTCATGCTTTGTCTTTATACTCAGTGAGTACAGATGGTTATAAACTGATAGATCAGTGGACAGAATGTTTAGGTGGAAGCTAGGATAGTTACTATGTATTCTTGTTATGCTGACATTTTAAATAATCTTACAACATATTTATTTGAAAGTAGTAATTATCACAGTTGTCAGGATCACAGTAGAGAGGTGGATTCATCCTGGAAGAGATGAGCAAGTACAGAGACATGTGGATTCTAGACATGACTTTATTTTTAATTTGAAGCTGATAAAGTTTTTGACCTGTTCATTTAGGTGAGTGATAGTGTTTTAGAGTCTGGCAATGTAAATTGAGTACAGGGCATCACTGTGAGAATTTCTGTGCTTGAGCCAGAAAATGGTTGTTGGACCATTTCTATATATTGGGATGTCATTTGAGAACGTTAGCTATTGTTGGGCACTTTGATGGCTGTGTAGGGTGCTATAAGACATATTTAGTTGAGTGTAGGTAAGGGTGACTGATAGTCCCAGCCAATCAAGCTATTTGAGAATCCAAACAACCTGTTTTATGGCTAAGCAGTGATTTTTATCTGTTAAAATGATTGGTTGTGAACCTGGCAATTTTATTATAGCACTATCCACATCTGCCTAGTTGTGCTGACGGAGGGTATTATTCCTGTGCTGTTAACAATCTGCATATGTATTGCACAGTGTTGGCCTAGTCTGTGTCTGGACATGTACTTGTTCTGAGCCCCTTCTGTGGTCTTGCCTTTGAATCACATTTGGTCTTTCATAGGCTTTATTTCTGTTTACTCGGTCTATGCTAATTCACCAGGTTTATGAATCTTCCTGTTACAGATGTTAGTGATAGTGATTTCAAATAAAATTAGAAAGTCTGTGATTTCTTGCATCTCTGATATCCCAGCATGGGATTCCACAAAACAGTAATGTAGTAGATATGTTTTTCATTCTCTTTTGCTGTTCAATTTAGATGAGATTGTTGCATTTCTATCTACAGATAGAAAAAAATCAGCAGTAGGCAAATGCTATTAGTGTATGTTTGCAAGCTGAAAAAAAATTATTCTCAGCACAGGAACATGTATTTAATCATAAGCTACAGCTATTTCCCAGCTCAAGAACATGTATGTAACTATAAGCCACAGCTATTTCCCAGCACAGGAACATGTATGTAACTATAAGCTAGAGATATTTCCCCGTGCAGGAACATGTATATAACTATGAGCTAGAGAGATTTCATCAGTCCAGCTGTTGCTTATAATTTTGGATGTGAGAATGTTAAGGCAGGATTAGAGATTGTCTAGGTACACATGTAGTCACAATTTTATCTACTGATATTCTATTTAAGATAATGTCAAATGTAAGCTAGTGACAGTGAATCCTGACCTGCTTAAAGTATTATTGTGAAACAGTTAAATTCTCATTGTCATACAGTTTGCTGTTTTTTTTTTTTTTGGGGGGGGGGGGCATGAATGCTTTATGTTACAGCGTTCATCCAGAATCCTATGAAAATCAGTGTCTAGAGTCATTTGTCATGCTTAATGAGTTACAGTAACCACTGGGCATTTCATAGCCAGAAACAGTGAAAACCAAGCACTATAGCAATGTGTTATCCAAAACAGTGATTACCAAGCATGAACACCATTTGCTGTAAACTATAGCAGACTGTAATTACCCTACCCCCTTAGAGATTTCTAGTAAGGCTGCATGTATAGGCATTATATTTTTATGGGCATGAAAAAGTGAAAAAAAAGCATAGAGTAGGGGAGATGATGGAGTTAGTATGTGCTTTTAAAATGGGTGTCAGAAAAAGAGGGGGTAAATGAGATGATTCTTTCTATTTTAAGATATATGGAGCTCATAGAAGTGAGTGGGGGTGGGAAAGCATTGCTGAAAATTTAATTTGTGTTTAGATGACTGGCAACTGATGCTACAGTATGCCATGGGGAGTTCCTTAGAAACAAACAAGTACCCTGTCCTTTTAGTCATATTGTAGAGGGAGATATAAAAACCTAAGAAAGACCCATGTTGGCATTTTACACCAGGTAATGTCCTGTGTTACAGTACATTTACTTAGGATTTAATAATGTTGCCTCACACTGTTACTGCCAGTTTTGAAAGGAGTATGGGATCTGTGGGAAAGTCTTTTGCAAAGCAATTTGCCTAATCATGTATTTTAAAAGTGTGTCCTAATTTAGGCTCTACATGAGGCTTAGCTGTCTGAGTTCTATACTTTCTACATCTAAAAAGTAAGTAAGTCTGTAAAAAAAAAAAAAAACTTTGTATGTATTTAATAGGAATGTGCAACTATCTATCAGATACCTACCCTTTAATCCAGGGCACATGCATAAAATTTACAGACAGCGATTAGGGTTTTGCTGGCACTTAGGAAAGTGACCTAAAAATGATAAAAGTACACTCGTTTTCTCCATGCCGCTCTAACAGATACCTCAGGTGAAAAGAGAGAGTAAGCAAAATATCATGAACATTAAGGAGTAGTTATGCTGAAACTGAGCTCTCAGAGTACTGATGATATCAGGGATGTGTCTGATATTCTGAGTACATAGCTCAGTAAACATATCAAAATGATAAAAAGGCAAGAATAAATCTTGCTTAGCATCATGGTTGCATAGTTTAAAGAAGTCCCCAGTCACCTTACAACAAGGAATATGTTCATCATTTGTAGACAGGCAAGCACTTTCAGAAAAGTGGAAGACAATAAAAAGTCCATTAGTGTCTCTGACAGTAAATGCCATGAAACAAGTTAGAAAATAATCTCAGAATGTAGAGCAAGAACTCTCATCCTAGTAAGCAAGAGAAATAGCTTTGCATATCTATTGATATAAACATGCATTTCACAATAAAAATACAGGTTAGGTATCATCAAATGGGTCTAGTGTTTTCTAAATAAGAAGAAAACAATTGGCATGAGCATTCCATAATGTGTGTTGATGTTTGCTACAAAATGATAGGTATCAGTTCTAAAACAAGAGTTATTTGACTTCATATTTAGGACCAACAGAAATTACTTCCAAGAGAAAGGAGAGACTACTGCCTGTATGTCACTAAATCACTAATATCCAGTTTAAATGTCATGACGGCTGCCAAAAGTACTTTAATCTAAATTTGTGACAGACCTGAGAAAATAACAAAGTAAAAAATCCTTTATCTAAAGTGACAGTGGAGGACCAGATTTTAAAATAACAAGTAACAGAATGTTCCTGAAAGGTTGTTCAAATTCCAAAGGGTTGACAAATGTTTTGCAATGGGGCCTATTTAATGATTTAATGTTTGGAAAGAATTTCAGGAAGTTAATACTAAGATGGAGAAATTAAGGTAACCATTTCAATGGTTGGGACTTGTAATGCTGAGTCTCGAGATGCATAGACTGAAAAGCCAAATATCCAGATTTACATATACCAAGTCCAAGGTTTCTGTTTCTTAAAATATTCATTTTTCTCAGAAGTATTGTGATCTTAGAGTTGGTATATGTAAGTTCTGACTGGTGAGGGAATTCATGCCCCATGCAAAAAACAAGTTTAAAAGAGAAACGCCAGGGTCAATATTTGTTCTTCTTTTCCATGTTTGGTCTTGTTTTTTCCATGTTTCATCACTCTGCATTACGAGTGTCACCATTTCAATACGGAGTCTGAGCAGTAAACATATGCCTAGGCCTTACTTATTATAAACAAAGTGAATAAAAAAGAATAACTTTGTTATCCTGAAATTATAATGTGTAATTTAACATGACTGAAACTATACTCAAAATCATACTATGTATGCCTAGAGATCATCTTTAATTGTAGAGTTCCTCAGCTTTCTGCTCTACTGAGAAACATGTCCTCTCAATTCACAAAGCTCTTAGCAAAGCAGGAAATGCTGTTTATTCTAATTGTGTCTTAAAACCCTGGAACTCAATTTCCCTCCAATCAAACTCCTCGTCAATTGACATATATTCAAAGATAAATTAAAACTTTTCCTGCTTGGCTCTTGGCTGTGTCCCCCATTCACAGGCTAAATTATTCCTAAAGTACATCTGCATCCCAGCGACTATCCCTTCACTCTTTTTTTTTTTTTGTCTTCTATTCTTCTTATGACAAAATGTATATAATTATATCTGATGTAATGTACTACTACCTAACTGCACCCAATGTTGACTATGTTGCTGCAAAATATACTTGTTTATTTCAATATTATCTGCTTTATTCATCGTCACTTTGTATGTAACTGCTAATGTTACCTGAGCATTCCATATGTTGCATATGTACTACTGTTAGTATTTCCTGTGAAGCCTTTCTCCATAGGCCTCCACTGAAAAGTGACTTATTTGACCAGTGAGACTTTCACAGTGAACAAATGGAAGTAGCTAACTAACTAAACACATAATAAATTGATACAGTTTGGAATATCTCTTATTCCTCATGCAACAACCTTCTCAAGTGATGCCAACTCAGACATGCTGTCAGTATAAGTTCTTCTATCAAAATGTCCTGAAGAACTACCAGGATCTCACAGTGAGAGTTCTTGCCTCCCTAAACCTGCAAACACAAATTCTGTGAAACAAATAAAACCTCCAAATATAATATCAGTTGACACTGAGTAAACAGTAACATTTAGAACAGGTCTGTGATCAGGACATGTGATAGTAACTAGCATGTCAGCAGAGAAGATGGCATTAAGATGAAGGTCAGATACAAACAGTATTCCAACATTTTCATTTCACATTACTGGCAGAGTATATACTGCAAACCCTACTTTGCATATCTACCAGTTGATGTTTATGGAGTCGCCTATGAATGTATGCTCTGAATAATATGTGATATTTGACTGCAGTGATGAAAGATCCAAATTAGGCTCAGAATCAAGTTAAGGTCTACTATAAGGCTGAAAAAGTTGTACCTGTGTAAAAACATTCCCAAATTTCTTAAACGTCTGACAAGAACATCAAGGGAACAAAAGCACCAGTGCCATAGTGTAGTTAATACACTCAATAGTTATTTATATATTACTTATTGATATCTCCCATAGGACTGAGATAGCCCATCTGAGCTGTAATACCCCTTTTCAGTTAGATTATGAGGAGAAAAGTTCAATGTACAGAAGTTAATAACCATTAATCAATTAATATTTTTTGCAAATCTGATGACATGCTAAAGATAAGTGCAAATACAATTTGAATGAAAAAGTACAGTGAGAAACATGAAAATATAAAAGGCGTTCTCATAGCTGTAAATCTAGTCTAGAATGTATTCGAGCAATATAATACAGTCAGATAAAGTTCTGAAATGAGCTAGTGCATGTTTACATATGCAAACTACAGTATTCAACAAGAAAGCAACAGAAACAGTAAAGCTGTAGTTCAAGGAGAAGGAATGTGTGAATAGATGTGAGAATAAGGAGTGAAAGGAAAAGGTGATAAGAGTGGGAGAGTAATGTGTTTCATATTAATAGAGACTTAATACAACTATAGGTTGGCTTAGATAGTTGCATATTTAAGTTGAGTTCTACAGTTTAACAGTTAGATTATGTCACAAGAACATATAATCCTTCCATATGGCATAATGCCCATTATGATATATGGAAATATGGCAATTGTCTGCATGAGAGAAGGCTTTTTGACAGCATACCTCTTCCTACAATTGGGAAAAGAGGTAGAGACAGCTACTGTACATTGCCATGCAAGCAGTAATTTGAGACAGTGCCTAGGAATAAGTTAGTTTTATGTATAAGTACTACATTGATGTAATTAATTTTAAGTTTACTAGCCAACCTGTACCTCACCAGGGGACTGGTTGCATTACTGACATCACAGGAAAATAGGCATGCCTTCCCCAGCATTTAAGTGCTGATGTAAATGAGATCATTTCATAGATTATTACTGGAAAAGTGTGCTCATATTCTGCCACAGATTGCTGTGAAGGAAAGGTTAGTTTGTTTTTGCTTTCTTGTATTTTGCATTGCTTCATTGCATTTTTCTATTTTATATATTGTAATTTATTTTCTTTACACTGTCTTTTACTTGTAGTCTGCTTTTAATTGTATATTTAAACTAGGAAAGAGACCACAGCTGTGTCTGTTGTGAGTCACACAGAAATAAAATTTCCCCCTACCTCCAACCCTGGTGTTGTTGTGTTTTTAAGCTCAACTGTCTTTCTAGGTGTCTATGGCTTATGCTAATTTGACCTATATTTCCTTCCCTCTTCTCTTTCATTGGCTATTGTGAGTAAGCACCCAATTATTTTGTGAAATCACTCCCTTTTAGCTACTTAAATTTATTGGCCATCCCACTATACTCCATAGAATACAATGTGCTCACACCCTTCCAATCTATTTGCTCTTTTAAAATTTGTGGCTCACCATGTACATAGCTAAAGCATACCTCTCAACCTCTTAGAGCAAGAAATCTGGACAAAGACATAAAATAAAAGTGGGACAAAGGCCCAAAATAGGGAAAATCTTTAAATAATTCTCTTACAAACTTAGAAAGTTGATAGAATAACAGGTTTTGCATTAGAATGAATTTTCAGAAGGGTAGGAAGTCTGAAACCCAAATATCTATCATTATTTTCTAACTTCAGCGTTGATTAATTTTCCAATAATTTCCTAGAAAACCACAACTTTATGAAAACTGGACCAAAAATGTGAGGCAAAAATCTGGGCATTCTGTGAAAATCTGTACAGCTGAGAGGTATGATAAAGCTTAGGTTATCCCCTCTTTCATATCTAACTGCTTAGCGCACACTGCAACTCCTAGGATATTAACCCATTTTTTCCATCTTTTGAAATCTGCAGCAATAACTCCAAGACCACCGATTATGGGAGAGCCCAAATTCTGCCTCTCAGTAGCCATCCTGGGATTAGTATTTCTGTTTTGCTCCTGGTAAGAGAAGGAGTACAGGAGCATTATTTTCTGGAGACAAGTGATAACCAGAATGCCTAATAACTGATTCATAGGTGCCAGCATGGAATTTGTATTTATAATTTGCTCATGGTGACAGAAGGAGCAGAGTGAATTGATTCCTGACTGTTTCTGATTGGGCAGTGAGTGTCTGTGTTGGGCCTTCCTAATTGGTCTGGTTGTTATTCAGGGAATCTACCAGGAAAAGGCTACAACGAGCCTACAGACCCTTGCATTATCTGGGTCAAGACTGTTGATCACCAAAGAGCCTGTGGCCTGCTTCTTATCTTGGCATTGGTGTTACTGTTTTGTTTCTGGTGAGATAAGAAGCAAAGCAGCATTGTATCCTGGCAGCATGAATCTGTGGTGAGACCAGCACTAGTAGTATATTGACTGTAGCCATTCAGGAATCCCTGCTTTTCATCATTCTTGACCAGCTAAATTCTTTTTTTCAGTAAGTACTGCTTGATTGCTCCTGTCTAACCTAACTTCAGAATATCTCACTAAATACCTCATCCATAAATCATCAGGGTCTACTTATTACTTTCCCTTCAAGTGTTTGGCAGTGCCCTGAAGAGATGCAGATACTCTGAGTTGACATTTCTCCTGTAAAAGCACCAAAGCACCCTTGAAATTTCAGCATTATCTAATTGTACACAGGACAACTAGTTTGCAGTGAGAAGCACTGCTCCCAGAGTCACAAACTAGATAATCCTGACATTACTTTATATTCGCAATCTAACCATCTAATCAATAAAAACGGCCTGTTACCATGGATACGAACTTTCCCACTATCTCTGTTACCAGCTTGGTGGATATGGACATCCTGAGGCAATGCAGAAATTGCCTCATGTTTGCAATGCAGAAATTGCCTCATGTTTACTGACAACCAGTTAATTCTCAAACAAACTGGTATGGTATGTGAGAGATGTATTTGCACAATGTCACTGGAGGCAAAGCTTTCACATAAAGCACCCCTAATGGTATGTGAGAGATGTATTTGCACAATGTCACTGGAGGCAAAGCTTTCACATAAAGCATCCCTAATGTCAATCAGGTTGTTAGTGGTACACACACTGCACCCATCACACACAATTCAAAGCAGACACATAGACCCACATATGCTAAGGCACTTAAATGTACCCTTTTTAAACCCCA
Source organism: Protopterus annectens (assembly GCF_019279795.1). Taxonomy (NCBI): domain Eukaryota; kingdom Metazoa; phylum Chordata; order Ceratodontiformes; family Protopteridae; genus Protopterus; species Protopterus annectens. The sequence goes on along the minus strand of NC_056732.1, from coordinate 547,754,776 downwards.
AAGATCTCCTAGATGAGGTACATGTAACAAGTACCCTCAGCAGCCCTGAATGAACTCTTTCAAACAACACCCACATCACACATACAGCCATATCTTCTAAATCTATAAGGCAAGCCACCACACACACCAACATTCTGGTCATTGAAGACTCCATTGTGAGACACGTTGATGTCCCTCTTACCAGGCTGAGGAAGGAGAAACTGATGTCAGTTGCTTATCAGGTGCCAGGATCCACCACATTATGCATTCACTTAGGTCTTTGGACCATAAGTACCAGTATGACTCAGTCATAGTTCATGTGAGTGTTAATGCCCTGAGATGTACCTCACTAGACTATGTGAAGAGAGCATCATGGAGCTCTTGGAATATGTGCCCCAGGATGGTATGAGCATAGCATTGTGCAGCATTTACCTTCTCCAAAGATGAAGCCACCATATGAACAGAAGATGACTGACTTCAATAATTGACTTAGTTTCTGGTGTCATTCTAAGGGGGTGCAATATTTGTCAGCATGGTAGGAGATGGTCAACAGTCCATCCTGCTTCACCAGGGATTGTTTGCATCTCTCTCTTCTGGGCTTTTGAATATTAGCTAAAACAATGGCATCCCCCATTGCCAAACTGAAAGTACTTCTGACATAGTAAATCAAAACAAAGAAAATCTAAAGGTTTTACTGCTCAATGCTTGGAGTCTCAATAAATAAACTCCACTCCCTACAAGCCCTCCTTACCCTAGAGAATGCTGACATCTGTGCAGTCACTCAGACGTAGCTTAAAGCTGTGGAGAGCACATTGGCACTGCAAGGTTATAATGCCTTCCACACATTTAGACCAGCTACTACACAGACAAGGACTAAAGGTGGAGGAGACTCAAGTTACATCCAAAATAAATCATTGCAAGGCTGGTCAAACAGGACAAAGCACTTGAGCTTCTCCACATTCAAATCAGCATAGGCAAAATCACATACCACTTCCTTGGAAGCTATAGGTCTCCCTCTATGACCCAAGAAAACCATAAGATGTATTTAAGCTTACGAAAAACATTCAGCATCCAAACCAATGCCATATTCTTGGGCAGTTTTAATTACCCACCATTAACTAAGAATCATGTACAACACCAAATGTGCAAGCACAGAGATTCCTGGATATTTTAAACACAAACTTCCTGGACCAGATTGTCAGTACACCAACCAGGGGTACAGCCATACTGGATCTGATCCTCATTAATATGCAAGAGTGCTGCACACCCCTTATGTTTTCTCTGGTAGTTTCAGACCACAAATTGGTCTTCTTTGAAGTGAAATTAAAACCTGGTACCCCAGCAAACCCTGGAATTGTTACTCTAAGGCAAACTTCCTACTATTAAGTGATAATGTTGCAAAATTTCAAGACCCCATAAACCCTGTGTGCTACCCACACAGAACTGTTCGCAGAAACCCTATACAAGCATGTTAATAGATGCATAGAGGTAGTTATACCCACCATGAAGAAATACAGAACTAACTCCTAAAACAAGCCACCCTGGTAGAATCACAACATCATTAGGGTCTATAACAAAAAGAAGAAAATCATGGCAAAAATTAGGAGGTGCAACACCCGGCAGGATAAAAGCACTCAGACTAAACAAACAATAACCATAAGGCATTCTTTAGCTATGTCTATAACCACAAAGGCAATACACAATTGTGTGCAGAGCTCATTTCACTCTTAATAAAGCCACCTATACTGAGTCAGAAGATATAGATAGCCAACTTACTAGCTGACAAATTCAACAAATTCAGCTCCAACTTTACTGCTCTCTCCACCTCAAACTTCCCTCAGAAAATCTACCAAATAGAACTCCCCTACTATCACCAGGGAACAGGCCCTTAATACTCTCTTTAAGGCCAAGAACACTGCATCAGTGGGTCTAGACAATATCTCAGGATGCTTTCTAAATAGCATGAAACACAACCTATCAGGTCTTCTAGAATTGTTGTTTAACTGTATCTTCTAAATAGGCTTCATGCCTCAAGAATGGAGAACAGCAACAGCCATCCATCTGCAAAAAGGTGAGCATTCATCAGACCCTGGAAACTACAGACCATGAATCTCACTAAAGTCATATGCAAATAATGGAAATGATAAATAATGATGTAGGAAACTTACAGATACTGGACCCAACCCAGTTTGGTTTCATCAAAGACAGGTTATGCCTACTCAACCGGGTAGACTTCTTTGAGAAGGTCACCAAAGCAATGGATGAGGGCAAAACTGTTCACACAGCCCACCTTGACTTGGCCAAGGCATTTGACACAATGACCCACTCAGGCATTGTTAAAAAATGCAAGAGACAATGTATAAATGCTTATGTCATCCAGTGGATAGCCAGCTGGCTCACAGACAGGATGCAGGAAGTTACAGTTGGGGAGTCCACCTCTACAAAAAAGGCCAGACACAATCTAAGTCCCACAGGGATCAGTCCTGGGATTGCTCTTTTTTAGCATTTACTTCTCTGAAGTGAAGGCCAATGCAAATGACCTCTGGTTGTCTAAATTTGCAGCTGATTGCAAATTAGGAGCCGTAATATAATCCCACACCAGCACAAATACTTTCTGGGAAGGGCTGACACAGACACATAACTGGTGTAAGAGCCATGGACTAAAATTGAATGTCAAGAAATGCATAATACTATCCTTTGGGAAGTCATCCACCCCTGGTAACTGTCATATTGACAACATACCTCTAAGAGATGACCCAGTAGTCAGGGACTTGGGGACACACATAGACAGTAATTTAGTCTTTGACCATCATGTGTCTACAGTAATGAGGAAATCATTCTCTACTGTACAATTTATAAACAAAGGTATAGCATCTAGGTCCAAGGAAATCATTGTGCTACTGTATTCTGCATTCATCAGATCTATCATTGATTAAAATGCACCTTTTGCTATGTACCTCACCAAACACATCCAACAATTGGAGTGTTCACAGAGGTTCCTTACTAAATGAATACAGGTTTTAAGTAACATGTCCTATGCAGATTACCTGAAGGCCCTATCCCTGTATTCCTTCTTCTACAGGCTGTTGAGGAGAGGTCTATGCCTGGCATAAAAGGCATTGTCAGACCTCACCCTGATGGACGTCCTGCATATCCACAAACAAAAAGTACCAGAGTTACCCATTCTAAAGACTTAAACTTTGCCTGTGATATAAATAGGCCTACCTGAGGGACAGCTATGTGTCCCAAAGATTACTGCTTTTCTGGAGCAGGCTCTCCATCTGTGTAAAGCAGAATTCCTCCCTAACTCAATTTACCTCAGGCTTTGTCCCTGCTGAATGGGTGCTCTGCTACAGTCATTTCTCTCCACAAAGGAGGAGTGACTACAGGCCCTGGGAGCTATCGCCCCATTAGCCTGATGAGTCTGATATGCAAAGCTATGGAATGCATCATCATGGACCTAATAAGCAAGGATATAGGGAATCTCCAAACTCTGGATCCCACATAGTTTGGTTTTGTGAAGGGTAGATCATGCCTGCTCAACTTGGTCGACTTCTTTGAGTCAGTCATCAGAGCTGTGGATGAAGGCAAGGTGGTTCATACAGCCTACCTTGATCTGGCTAAGGCTTTTGATACCATTCCCCGCTCAGGAATCATAGAAAAACTCACTAAGCTTGGCATCAACCCCTATATCCCTAGATGTGTTACAAATTGGCTCACAGACAGAACCCATAGTGTGAAAGTAGCTGGCTTCAACTCAGACTGCCGATTAGTCATGAGTGGAGTCCCACAGGGTTCGGTCCTGGGTCATCTCCTGTTTGGTATCTACTTCTCTGAAATCCAGGCCAACATGAAGGGACTCTGGCTGACAAAGTTTGCAGATGACTGCAAGTTGGGAGGTATTATTAACCCCCCAAGTGATGTTGACATCCTACAGAATGGCCTTACGGTGAACAATGACTGGTGTCAGAACCATGGCCTTAAGCTCAATGCCAAAAAATGTGTCGTCATCCCGTTTGGGAAAAACCCAGTCCCCATGAAATACAACATTGATGATGGTCCACTCAACACAGAAGGCATTATAAGAGATCTGGGAACACAGGTTGAAAGTAACCTCTCTTTTGATCACTACATTGCCACTGTGGTCAGAAAGTCCTTCTATGTGGCACATCTCATTACTAATGGTTTTTCATCAGGGAAGAAAGAGGTCATTGTCTCCCTCTACTCTTCTCTCATTAGGCCAATCATCCAGTACAATGCCCCATTTGGCATGTACCTCACTAGACACCTGCAATAACTGGAGAGGCCGCAAAAGTACCTCACAAAGAGGATTTTAGACCTTAAACACTTGTCCTATATGGACAGACTAAAAAAACTCCAACTATTACCTGTCTTATATCGCTTACTTAGAGGCGATCTCTGCTTGGCTTACAAAGCCATGTCTGACCCAGCTCTGTTAGAAATGCTACATCTAAAGAAATCCCAATCCCTATACACCATGTGCTCCAGAGACCTCAGCCTCATTGCCACAATTAACAGAACATGCTGGAGGGATAGGTTCATAACCCAGTGACTGTCTATGCTATGGAACAGACTTCCCATACATGTCAAGCAGAGCACCTCGCTGACCCTCTTAAAGAGAAATGTTGATGAGTGGATGGGGAAACAGAAAATTCACCCCAAGAATAACTCCAGTGGCTCTGCTTGACAGATGCACTGGGAACTAAGGTTGGGTGGCACTATGCTAGGGTAATCCTATGGCTAGGCTTGTAAAGGCCCCAAGCCCATTAGCCTAGTACACACCTATGAACATACCTATGAAACTTGGTTGGTTGGGGAACAGGAAATTCATCCCTGGTTTGGTACTTATGTCTTTAATGGATGGAGCCTGTAAAGGGTCATCTTCCAGTCCTCTGTTTGTAAATGTTTCATCTCCTAAGCCCCTGCTTACACTTATCAAGGGTACCAGACCTTGTAGAGACTTGGAATTCATGGCTAAGGTTAAAAAGCCCCTGTAGTTTTTAGCCTAGTAAACACCTATGAACTTATAGGAAGGATGCACATTCCTGTAACATTCTGACAGAGAACCCTGGAGCCCAGCTGGAGCTTTTTTACAGGTGATAGGAAAAGAAAAACAGAAAAGTGTTACCATACAGTAATGTAACCAAATGAGCACACAATAATACATGTTAACAGGTAATCAATGCTACACAGTTAGGGCATATAGAAAACTATAGTTTTATCATATTTCAGGCAGTTTAATCAATGGGAAAAGACACAGAGCCCTGGATTATTTCAGCTGTATGCTATAGGGTGTGGATGTGAGCACACCATGTAGTATATAAGACAAACAAAAAGGATGGTAAAGAGAAGAATTATGGAGCATATAGTAGATATCAGACATGGTAGGGTGGAAAGCCCTGTTGCCCATCATTTTCAGTCTATTCACATGGGGTCTACCAGAAGTTTGTTTTTCAGTGTGTTAGCAAAGCCATTTTCAATGCAAGGTATAGATGATGTACAAACATTATTAAGAATGGAGGCTAAATATATTATCAGTTATAAAACACTGTGGCCAAGTGGTCTGAATTTAGAGTTTGATTTACATGTATAAGCAGATGTTCATGTTAATAGATTTATTTATGTGCAAATTCATAGGAGCATTCTTTTTGTTATTGTTAGACTGTGCATTTGATTTTGTCATTAGAAAATGAGGAAAGAGCAGTTCTTTAAAACACTGTTGCTGTGCTATGACTCATTGTTTGAATTATTAGTTAATTGATTAATTGCATAATTGAACTGAATATATAAGGGTGCTATCCAATTATGTTTATTGTTCCCTGGAAGGCATTACAGCCGAGGTACTAGGAAGTAGCAGTAAAGGAGAGGAGAGTGTGAACCGTGGCTCTGGTGTATTGTGTTTTTCTTTGTCATTTTTTGCTCATAGCAGTGTGTTTTTTTTCTGTATAGAGTCAGCCAACAATTAGAAAGAGGCGAGAGCAAATCACCTCAAAATACTGGTACATGCTGTGGTTACCCAAGCTGTAAGCCCAGCACCGAGTGATTAGAAACAGACTGTTATTGCCAATGTACTAAAACTAAGACCTACCCAGGGATTCATAAAGCTTGCGCCAGGTGCAGGCGTAGCGTCGGAATTCCAACACCAAATATGGCCGCCGAGCGATCCAGGTACGAGCTGTTCCCACATGCACTACCTGTGTACGCTATGCCCGCACAGCTTTCGGGCCCTGTATGCCAATTACCCCATGTGCAGCAGTGTAGCATGCAAATGAAGGTATGTAGCGATCCAGGAAGTGGTGCAGGCGTAGTGTAAGCATGCAGAAATGTAAACAGTAGAAAACGGTTTACATTTTTGCAAACATAAAATCGGAGGCATGACAGACGACCAAACACATGTATTATATTTTTAATATATGCCAATGGCTAAATATATAGCCATTGGCATAAAAAAGCACAAAATATAAAATTAACATTTAATATATATATAGTCGCACTATTGCGACGTGGAAGTGCAGGGCAGCAGCACACAAAGGGGATCGCAAGGAAAATATAAAAATATAGAATAAAACTGAAAAGTAACACATATCATGATTTTCCCATAATAGTCAATGGCAGGCATGTTACACCATACTATGGTGCAAGGGTTGCTAAGGGGCTGTGACAGTGTTATGCGTGGTAGCTAGAAATTAGTAGGCAATGCCATGCAAATGAGAGGAGTAATAGTGAATCACAGATTCCCCGCTGGTAGCATAGCATTATAACAACAAGGCGTGCCCTTGAGATAAAGATGACATCAAGAGAGGGGTGTGTTGCCATTGCTGTAAGCACATTGGAACATTGCTAAACTGGTTTGCCCCTAGCTAGGCAAAGCTGCAGGATAGGGGTGTGTTGAACTGGCCATAGCTTTACTTAGCTGAGAGTACACAAGGTAAATGAGTATGCATGTGAACGGAGATGAAAACGTGCGTAAACCCGGTAAATGGGTATGCGCAGCATGCACTGCAGCTGAAACAGGAAGGATATAGGAAAAAAATTAAGTAAATGCTGCAGCAGGGAAATTGGAGTACAAATGACTGATTAACACCTAGGAGCCTACAGTGGTCCATTAACAATAGCTAACAAGGCTGCAAGCAGCTACCTGCAGAACAGGAAAGGGGAGGGGCTGTACAGCAAAGAAAACAGTAAAGTGTCAAAGCAGAACAAAGCCAATTTGCAGTATATCAGCTACAAGACACATATTGCCATGACTGGGTAGGGAAAGTACAAAACAAGAAAGACGGCAGGTGGATGCATGCCTGATAATGGGAGGGGATCCAGGTTTAAAAGTGAATTAAAGGGCAACAGATTAATCAAGGCAGGCAAGCATAACTCCACAGTAAAGGCCTCACACTTGAAGTACTCATTGTAAACCCCATAATTAAGATATTCTGCAACTGGAATAGGTTATACACTCCCAATGACATCAGCAGCATCCATAGCACAATAGTATAAAGTGTGAAAGCATCACACTCACATTTGTGTATTCCCATACACTCTGCACCAGTGGTGCATACAGACAGGGAACTTTTAATATGTACATGTTAGGGGCTGCCATAGCTTTGATCCACCAACATGTGTTGGAGACTGAAGGTGGTGTGGAGAATGATGCACACGACCACCTCAGGCACCAGAGGAGGAGGAGAGTGTTCAGAACTAGGGTAACCTACCAGGGGCTACATGATCTGGAGATAGTAGAGCTACAGGGTGGACAGGGACATCCTACAGCAACTTGTGGAGCTGTGCTGTCCACACCTCACGGCCAGAACAAACAGAGGGGAACCCATCCCAGTGGATACGAAGGTATGTGTAAGCCTGTGAATACTAGCTACAGGTACCTTTCAAAGACCAACTGGGGATATCATGGATATCTCACAGGCATCAGCATCCAGGGTACTACACCAGTTCCTGGATGCCATATTAACACATGCCAATGTGGACATATATTTCCCCCGAATGCAGGAGGAGTTGGCCAGTAATATGCGTCTCTTCCACCATGTGGCAGAATACCCAGAGATACTGGGTGCAATAGACTGCACGCACATACACATCAAGTCACCACCTGGTGAGCAGGGTAGGGGCTACATAAACTGCAAGGGATACCCCACCATCAATTGCCAGGTTGTGTGCAATGCCCAGGGCATTATCATGGATGTGTGTGCTGGCAGCCCTGGAAGCTATCATGACTCCCACATCTGGCATGCCTCACAGCTGTATCAGGTATTTGCCTAGGGGAACACCCCAAATGGCCACCTGGTGGGGGATGCTGGCTATACACTGGAACCATGGACGATGACTCCCATCAGAAATGCACACACACCCGTGCAGGAATGCCATAATGAGGCACACGCACAAACTAGAATCATAATAGAGCGTGTGTTTGGGATGCTGAAATCACGGTTCCATTGCTTGGACATATCTGGTGGAGCTTTGCAGTACTCTCCAGGCACGTGTGCCCACATCTTCATAGTATGTGCCATGCTACACAATATGATGCTGTGGAAACAGCTGCAACAGGGACAGAATTGTAAAGGCCCTCACAGCCCACCACCATTGCCAAGGGCCCCACAGGTACAGAAGTACTCAGACCACGAACACCCTGAGCCAGCCCCAGTAGGCAGACGAAAGCATGCCCAGTATGCCCATGCCTTGGCAAGGAGGGAACGTATAACACACACACTGACAGTGTAAGCACCTAGGGACTGACACCTTTCTCCACCTGCACACACAGTAAAAATGGATGGCATACACACACAAGACTACCTGTAAATTGTCAAGTATAGGTGGTCTACTGTGTGCATCCAACATAGGCAGCTCTCAACTATTGCACACACAACTGCTATTGGCACAAGGTAAGTCAACACCTGAACAGTAAATTAAGCTATCAGCACGTGCTGATACTCTATGTATAGGTTCATAGGTAGGTACTTTGCCAACTGCCTGAGGCCATTCATGAACCTAGCCAAAATGTATCAGCTTTTATCACCCCATTGATTCATTAACTGTCCCTTTGTGGAACAGAGCCAATGGCAGGATCCCTGGGGTGTATCTACTGTTCCCTATCCGCTCTTCTAGGTTTCTCCTGAAAAGTGTTAGTGAGGGGCTTTGTATAATGTAGTTAGAGATGTTGTTCCAAAGTATGGGGAGTGTCTCTGACAGGAATCCCTCCCTCCAGCATATTCCAGTTATTGTTGTGGCAAGGTTCAGCTCACTAGAGTGTGTGGCTCACTGTGACATGGATTCCCATAGGTGGAGCATATCCATTAAGCCTGAGTTCGACATGGTTGTGTTGGCCAGTGGAGATCATCTCTGGGTAAACGAGATGCCACTGGGTAAAGCAGGAGTTTATTTAGTCTGGCTGCATAGGGCATATGTTTGAGGCCAGTAATCCCCTTGGCGAGGTGCATTTGTAGACCTTCCAGCTGTTGGAAGTGTCTTCTGAGGTACATCCCAAATGGGTTATTATACCCTATGATAGGACTGATGAGTGATAAGTAAATGGGCACTATATCCCCAGTATGTCTAGATGGGAACCCTTTAGTAATCTGATGTCCTACATAGAAGGATGCCCTAACTACTTTGGAGATATGATTGTCAAAGGAGAGATCACTACCTACCTTAGTCCACAGATACCCCATTACCTTGTCCATATTAAAGTGGCTGCCACTTATGTGTTAATATATGGGTGCTTAATATTTCACAGTGGAATGACCATGCAGTTAGTGGTACTTAGCTGGATGCCATGACTTTGACACCTTGTGTCTGTGTCTGTGAGGCCCCTTGAGAGATGTCTGTGGCAGCTGGACTATCAATCATGGCTCCCAGTTCACAGTCATTGCCAAACATGATCTGCCATAGACCACCTGTGTTTGCCTATACCTCTGAGAAGTATATGCCAAACAGTAGGGCTCCCAGGACTGAGTCCTGTAGGGCAACAGTCATGACTGGTCAAGAGTTGGACCTGGAGACCGCTAGTCGTACCATGTGTGTTCTGTGTGTAAGCCTGTTGGCAACCCAACCTGTAATATGTGAGTGTATATACAGGCTGGTGTGTTTATCAATAATACCTAAGTGGCGGCATGGTGTCAAAAGCCTTAGCGAGGTCCAGGCAGTACATGTGAACCTCCTCCCCCCTCATCTAATGTCTTGTTGACTGTATGTAAGAAGTCAAACAGGTTCAGTAGGCATGAACTGCACTCAGCCAAGCTGATAGGGGTTGGGTCACGTGTTTGGAGGTTACCAATGTCTTTGTTAATGAGTGCCATGAGGATGCATTCCATACCATTGCAGACCAGGCTAGTCAGGCTTATGGGGTGCTAGTTACCATGGTCAGTTGTGATTCCACCTTGGTGGAGTGGAATAACCGTTGCCACATGCCATTGTATGGGCATGTAGCCTATGGAGAGGCTAAGGCTGAAAAGCTTAATTAGGTGAGGGGTCAAGTTGTCTTGTACTGTTTGCAATCATTGATGCTGTGTTCTGCTGTTAGAGAGAGCCATTTCCACCTGTGTGTCTCTGATGTGTGGGATACTGTACCTTTCGGGTAGTGTTGTGGGCTCTTTAGGGGGTGAAGTATGCACTGAATATATTGGCAAGGATGTTAGCGATATCAGTAGGGTCAGCATATTTTGTGCTATATTTCACCGGCACAGTGCAAATCTGTGTGTCACCACTTAGATCCTTGACATAGCCAAAGAAGGCTTTGTGGTTATCTTTAGAATCCTTGCGTATTTTCCTGTTGATGTTAGCCTTGGATGATTTCATTAGGGACCTAAGTATCATATTAATAGTGGTCACGGATGTCTGCCCTTCATGGGAGTTTCTGTTTGTCTGGAACACTGTCCTACTTCTGTAAAACAGCCTGTTTATTGCAGGGGTCCACCAGACTGGTGTCGTTGTCTAGGAGGAGTGAGTCTTGGTTTACCAGTGATGGCACAATCCATACATCCATGTAGGTGCTTATAGATTGCATTTGTAAATCTGTCTGTATCTTGAGCAGTGTTTCCCCTTAGTGTGGGGGCTGTGAAACCCCCACCCCTGTCTCTAGTAGTGTAAATTTAGCTGTAGGAAAGGTATACACTGTGGTTTCCATGGGTGGGGGAGATGTTTGGGTGTGGAAACAAAGAATAGTTCATGGTCAGATATAACCAGTGACTGGTTAACCTCTGTTGTGGTGCACCTGTTGCCCATGTTGGTCATGACCACTTCTAGTATGTTTCCACCACTCGTTAGGGAGGTTACCACCTGATACAGAGCATATGAGGTGATAAATTCCAGGAAGTGCTGGGCCTGGAAGTGAGTACTTGAGTAAGTTTCCTAGTTAATGGTAGGGTAGTTGACATTGACCAATGACAGGTTGTGCGGTAGGACTGTCATGTTCTCCCCTGTCTACAGGTAGATGGAGTGGTGGTCCTGGGTCATGGAGGGTGATCTGTAGCAGGCCACAGTTTACATTGCAGTTCTGGCTGATGTTAGCTGCACATGGATGATCTCAGAGGTATCATGCTGCCCCACTAACCTGGAGGTGTAGGTATCCCTGATGAATATGGATACACCCCCTCCATGTATGTGTCAGTCCATGTTCTGTGGCCAAAATGTGTGGTATGGGTTGAAGTCTGGTAGTGCTGGTGTGCTCTCAGGAGCCTTAAGACAGGTCTCAGTTACTGCACAGATGTTAAAGTTGTCCATCCTGAGGAGTGCTATGCGTGCATGCATGTTGTGATCACAACCCCTGGTGTTGAGTAGCATAACCCTTATTGATTCTGCTATTGTGCTGTTTATGGAGCTGGTATTCACCTTTGAGACTCTCCTAAAAAAGGCACCATGGGGGCACCAATAGCCTTGGTCAGTATTACAAAGACTAAGGCTGACACATAAACCGGTATGGTATTGTTGCATGCATATTTACTATCTGTGCTTGTTTCTCATCTCTCCTGTAGGTAACCTACTGGTAAGCAATAGAAAGCCTTAAATAAGTCTTCTAGCTTCCAAGATAGGCATCTGGAGTGATTAAGTATCAGTGTTCTGTATGTTCATGTTGTACTTAATTGTTTCCTGACTACATGGTGATTTCTCACTGTACATTGTGATCTGAAAGTCTGTTTAGTCACATATTATGGTTGTGATGGCCTGCACTTTAGAGGTTCACAGATAGCCTACTACCTATCTGCCCAAGGGCAATTAGAAGCATAGCTACATTGTGCTGGCCTTCTCCACAGCATTGATGAAGTAACTGAGCCTCTGTCAAGCATAGCCAATGAAGTAATTCCAGGCAGAGTTACCGGAAGTTGTTGAAGACTTGGGTGGTGGAGGGTGATAGTGGCACTTATTGATCTAAAGAGGGCATGTTAATGTGACAATTCAACACCATTCAATTTCTCCAACAGGTCTTGCAGCTATTAAACTGGATGGGCTCCCCTACCCCCTGGCTGTATGGTTTTGGGACACGTGATCCCAGGGGTGTATATTCTGTTACCCATTCACACAATAAGGTTTCCCTTGAAGTGTGTCAGTGAGGGGCTATGCCTAATGTAATTAGGAATGTAATTTACTGTCTCACATAACATTTGTTATATGTTGTTATTTCAAGAGTAAGTGAAGCTCAGTGGGTTTGGGGGCCACTGCCCTTTGCTTAGCCTAGCTTACAAATAGAAATCATCTAAATAGGAAATAGGCAGAAGCAAGGTTAATGTCAATAGTGTAATGGTTACAGCATCTGCATAGTATCTGTGGATTCGAGGTCCAAATCCCAATAAAGTCAGGGATGTGTATCATGTTAAAAAATATACATTAACCACAGCTTGCATATATAGGTAGTAATCATCTGTATAATAAACATTCGAAACACCCATATAAACCCATGTGGGCTGGAGAGTAAAGTCAAAAGAGAATGTAATGTTATGTAAGCACATAGTGAGATGTGTTACTTCACTGAAATGTATATATCGTGAGTATTTAGTGAATGTGGCCGTGTTTACGCGCACAGGTTATACGTTACAAAGTTTTGTTTAAGTGTGTTTAACCACTGCTATAATGTCACATAAACACTTTTAAACATGCTTACAGCTGCTTAAATGAGCCTTATTCTGGAGTAAAAAACATTTTTAAAGCATCGTAGGTGTTGAACCTTGGACCATGCACACTATAGTCATGGGACTTACGACTAAGCCATTTGAGGTGTATACATGTTTCACAGTCTTTAGACTACACCTTATACAATATGCATTCCACTGTAATGACTCAAATGGGACAGTCACTTTGTGTACATATGTACAGTACATTGTAATGTACTATAGTTTGTGAACCAACACATACAAGTCTACATATGTATTACTGTTACAAAATAATACAATATATATATATATATATATATATATATATATATATATATATATATATATATATATATATACACACACATATATGTCAGTGATGTCTGCACATAGATATAAATATAAGGATTATATATATATATATATATATATATATATATATATATATATATATATACAGTTACATCAGTAGCTATATATATAAACATCTATGAGCACACTTTGTGTCACAGAAGCAATCCAAAGGAACTGAAGTGCACAAAAAACACATGCAGCTCTGGTATTATAACTATTAATATGAACCTAATTTACCATAGAAGGAATGACTGTTGTGTATGTGAAGATTGGAGTGGGGAAGGAATGATGGGTAATGAAATCATGCATCAAGGAGAGCCTGGGTTTTATGTTCAATAAGTGAACTGGATGGGTATACATGGAGTATGGGGACAATATAAAAAGGACACAAAACAAGAACCTTTCTCATTCATAATACACCCTGTCATGTCACACTGCAACACCTAATTTCACAAACATATGAACATTAACATGTATCAGACATATGTACACCAACTGACTGTCACATTTGTTTTCAATAGTGAGGAATGCCTGTAGTAAAATGTTTATTCTAAACACCATAACATTTGTATATGTCTCAGATACCTTAGTGGTAAAGTCAGTGACTGTGGTGTTCATGGTCGGGTTTAAGGGCTGTTACGTTATTTTGAGGGCCAGAATAAGGGCTGTTGGATGCAGGTGGATTAAAGCACTGTTAAGCAGTTGTAAGCGGGTTTGCGCAATGATAAGTGGCGCTTAAGCACAGTTAAACGGAGAAGCGCTTCACAGGTATAACCTTTGCTTAATGTCGCGTAGACCACAGGCAAACCTGCTTACAACCGCTTAATTGTGCATTATTCACACTTTCCCTACCAGTGCCTACTCTCAGAGGTAAAATAATAACACCTTCCAGGATTAGAACCCACAACCATGTACTCTGTCCTTAGAGTAACCTACCACTAAGCTACCTGAGATGTACCTATGCCAGTTGTGTATGCAGAAAGGTTAAAACACAAAAGGGAGGAATGTGTTGAAATAGGACAACCCACCATGTACCCAATGAAAGGTGTATGCTTATATATATATATATATATATATCTACAGAGAGAGAGAGAGAGATACATAGAGACATGTTGATATATACAGATCTACATAGATTTGTAGATATATAGATAGGTTAAAAACATTACACATCTATGGAGGTACAGATAAACGTATGCAATAATATATATTATATATTATATATATATACATATACACATATATAATATATATAGATATATGTATATATATTATATATATATATATATATATATATATATATATATATATATATATATAAACATATGCAATAATATATATTATATATTATATCTACAGACATATACACATATATAAAAAATATATATATGTGAAATAGTTGCTGTTATACAAATGATCAGCTGCTGATGTTACAGGGTTTGTATGAACTAATCCTGTTTCAGAGGGTTGAAAGGTTCGTACACCAGGAAGTGTTACCGAGTACTGATTATCAGCACAGTATGATACACATTAACACCAAATTAAAGATGTCTGGTAAGCACACTGTAAACCCCCTAACATTATATGCATAGCTATGCAGCCTTGAGCTGGTCAAACATCCTGGCCAGACTGAAACATCTGCAGAAGTATTAGGTACAGAAAAACCCTGCACAAGTAGCAATGTTCAGAAATATAACAACAGCACTCACATTTAGACCGAATCCTCTAGGCATTACACACACACAATATATTACTTGTTCGTCTCCATACAGCTGTTGGAATAGATTTCAAACAACACTTTCAGGCTGTATTCCTCACAAGTAAGGCAAAGAGACAATGCCCAAGTAGAGTACTAAATTATACTCCACTGTTGCCATGGTATTGGCTAAGGCAGTAGCAGTGCAGCTGATGTGCATGTAATTATCTACTTAGGAACACCAATTGTTTATCGGGATAGCACACGTTACTTATCTGTAACTATAAAAGCTTGCCTTGTCACACATTCAAACCATCTGTATCTACCTGTAGAACAGTACAAAACACTGAAAGACAAACCAAAAATGAGTATTATACTAGTCAGTAACACCTCTAATTACTAAGAAGGTATGTATAACATGTCGTATATCTGTGTATGTAGTACCTGCTCTGTAAGAATTACAGTGTAATCAATGCATATAGTGGAAATAGTTATCTTGTAGTGATGTATTGTTTAGAAGAGTAGTAATGCTTGTAGTATTCTATGTGTGTAGTGCTGTAGGTCACAAGGCAAACTCCCCATATACCACAAGGGATTATATGGGCTTGGAACTCACTAATTCACTTCCAGCCACTGTCAGTGTCAGGGTTGGTCCAACAAGTATGTGCTATAACAGGGGATAGTATATGTCAATATATTGTAACAGTAGACATATGTATGGGTGCATAAGTAAGATGAACAAGTCAAAGAAGGGCTTATTGTGCAAATATGGTTTGCATTGTGGGATATTGTGCTAATAACTTTTAATGTACAATATTTTAGGCAGATCTGTATTCCATTCTACATAGCATGTCGTTTATGTTATGCAAACAGTAGTTATGTCTATTGGCAATTACAATACTCAATAACAGGATACACATCACTTGTATTCATCTGACAGGTTAGCAATATGATAGCAAAGATAATTGGAAGAGCTAAGTAATTATCCATGCACATAACACATGTAATATTCACCTCTCTACTATCGTTTGCAAGCAATAATAGCTGTGCACGTGTACATGTTATGCAAATGTGTAGTGACCCTTGTTACAGGGCTGGCCCAAATGGCTATGTGAAATCCTACATAGAGTGGATATTGAGAGTAGAGACACACTGGTTGAACTACCAGGTTTGTGTAGCCTAACCTCCCATCCTAACAGCCTCTTGCACATACTGTATGTAAGGTAGTGTGCAGTACTGGTAATAAAACAGGTTGCATATCATCTTTAACTTCAGTGTAACATCTGCAGTAAGAGTGTAAGATGTAGGAGACTGCTGCCCATGTGTAATAGCCGCTTCATAGGTGATGGCTTACACTATCTGATTATATCCTAATCATGTTGATAGTGGCATCAGAGTCTATTGATACATGACACTGTTTGGGGAGTGGGTGTCTGTGCCCAACAGAGCTCAAGGTCCTGGTGGATATGTGAGTATATACCCAGAAAAGGAAACAGACCTGTGGCATCAGAGTCTATTGATACATGACTCTGTTTGGGAAGTGGGTGTATGTGCCCATCAGAGCTCATGGTCCTGGTGGATATGTGAGTATATACCCAGAAAATGAAACAGGCCTGTAGACACTTGCATCATCTGTAATCAACTATCAGGATGTGATGTGCTCCTCAGAGGAGGATTACTGCTAAAGGTAGCTACAATGTTTCCGTAATAGCCAGTGTTGTCATGTCCATAACACAAATATTTGCATGTGAGCATCACTGTCTAAAACATCTTCCTAAGCAATAAGTAAACTAAATACAGTACTTGGTGCTTGTAGTACTGAATGCTCATACAGGCATATCCACTAGTCAGCTACTGGTGTTTACTAATGTCAGTTTTGTGTATGTGGCCATCCTGGGGGAATGTAATTTCTATGCCATGTACTACTGCCAAACCCACCTAATGCCACACCCCACACATTGTCTGGGATGCAGCTATAGGGGTAAGCTGGAAGGCAGTCCAATCTACAGCAATGACTGGACTGGACAGTCATGAGGTGTAGGTTAACACATGCATCTCATCATCACGACCAACTCATACCCTTGCCAGAACACAGTAAGGACACCCACACATACTACTAGACATCACACACATTCACAGATGCTTCTAAGTATCTGGCCAAACAAGTGACCTCCCAAGCTGGAATAGACAGACAACGAAATACACAAACTGTATGACATAGTTTGCATAATTGTGCCACACCACAGAACATGTGGCCAGAAACATGCCCAACAGTACTCATTTGTGAATGCAAACTCTAGCACTATGTTACACACAAACCTATATGAGGGCATACATACTGTCAGCTGCCTGCCTGCCATGATTAACCACATACCCATACACTCAGACCACCTTTTGAACTATACACATGGCTCTGGCATATTTCATGTTGTTGCGCAGGACCTGTGATGCAGTAGCCTGGACTGCATGGAAACACATGTAGGAACTGTCAGGTCTTGTAGCCCATGCAGGTATGTCCCAAGGCCTGAGTAGCATTCTGCCATTGGCCAGAATGATACTGCAGTACAGGGACAAAAGGATTGTATTCCACAATTGTCTAATGTAGTGGTGCAAGTAAAAGGGTATCCAGTATCTGTCTGCATGGGATAACATGGTTGACAGACCATGATGCTTTGCCAGACAGGGCCTGCACCTGTCACCCCTGGGAATCTGGATACTGGCTAGGGCTCATGCTTCCCCTATAGTGCCTTCATCATGCACAGTTCAAGTGAAGGTCCACTGCTGTTACAGGGACAGCCAAGCAATGAACTGCGGATCTCGCTACTCAATGATACATGTCAGAAACGCTATATGGACTCACATGTCAATCCCTAACATGGAGAACATATCTGTGCAGTGGCTGAGACATGTTTAAACACTCCGGAGAGCACACCTTCATGATCATGTTATAACACATACCTCACATCTTGCCTAATATCTTTTATTGGAACACACAGGCCGCAGATGTGCCCATATTCCTGAAGGATATG
The DNA here is from genome assembly GCF_019279795.1 of Protopterus annectens. NCBI lineage: Eukaryota > Metazoa > Chordata > Ceratodontiformes > Protopteridae > Protopterus > Protopterus annectens. The sequence goes on along the minus strand of NC_056732.1, from coordinate 547,736,609 downwards.
TACACCCCCAAGCTAATTGCACTTGCATAAATTCAGATGCATTATGCTGAGCAACTACCTTTGTGCCAAAGTGGAATTCAAATTGCACCTTGCGACAGATCATCCACCATGACGCAGATTTCACAACTGTCAAATTTGCTGTAATGGGGAAGATTAGGTTTGAGACAGAAAAACATAATAATGGCAACTCTCTCCTATTCCATTATGAACTGGGAAGACTCCTCATGTACCAACACCTGCATTCAATGCATGTTGGATTCCATCAACCCCAATAATCTGGTTCACAATAATCACACAAGGCTAACAGTATGCTACACATAGTCAGTCTCCAAAGCCAATGTTATGCTTCCTAAGAGCAAAGTGGTGACTGTCATGGCACCCATGTAGATGGACAATGCATGTGCAAATGCTGAATTCTACACAAATGAACCATAAGCAGTCACATACGTGCAGTGATTGTGCCATTGAAACAGAACCAAGATTCAACCAAACACAAACAAGAAGGCAAACTGGTGGTACCATGCTTTAAACTGTACCAAAGAAGGTAGTAACTGTTGCAAGAATGAACACACATGAGTGTAGGTGATCCCTGGTCAGCCTCAGTAAGATGCAGATGCACCATATAAAACCACACAAATCTACTGTGAAACTAATCAGCCACATATTATGAGGCCAAGCACAGAGCATTCATTAATTGTAATGACAATGACAAGATCTGCCATGCTGCACAGCACTATGGCATGGGAAGTACTGAACCAACAGAAATAGCACCTGTTCATCCAGATAGGGTACTGGAGAACCTAAACCCACTCCCACCCCCCCAACAGGTACACATAGTTATATATCCATGTACACTACAAAGCCCCTGTAATAACAACTATGCAGGTACAAGCTACACTCTCTAAAGCCATACATACAGCTTTCATGGGATTTGTCAACATCCCAGGGTGTATACTACACAAATGTAATAACAATCAGCTCTCCACTTACACATCATGTTCAATCATAGCTTCATGTCAGGCTGTGTACACACTGAATGGTGCACAGCAACAGTTTTCACACCCCACATAGGGGGAGACTCCATTGATAATTGGAAATAGTGCACTACTACCCTCCTGAGTCTGGTCTGTAAGGCCATGAACCATGATCAACTTATTTGATGTACTCAGTACAGATATAGATGACAGTAAGGTTGATTCACACAGCATATCATGACCTTGCCAGGTCTTAGGACACCATCACCCATACTGTGTTCCAGCTACATTCAGTAAACTAGGTGTATATTTCGGGTCTACTTTATTTAAACAAAAACGCATTACGTCGAACACCACTCCATCGACACATATACACCGAACCGTAAAATAATTGAATGCACAAACCCACGAAATTCGAAATGTCGAAGTTTTTTGGTTTGCCCGTCTGAGCTACAGATCTGTAAGGTAAGTATGTGATAGTTACGGACATTAGGGTTAGGATTAGGGTGTGGGTTAAAGTAAGTGCATACATAGGTAATGTAAGATGCATAATGTATTTAACGTTTAGTGTAGGGTTTGAGGTAGAGGTTTGGTGGTGTATGTGTGTGGTTTATTTATTTTGTTTGGGTATAGCTCCGTAGGGTAAGTGTGCGGTAGTTACGGACCTTAGGGTTAGGGAGGGGTTAAGGATAGTGCATAGATAGTGGTGCATGTGGGGTTTAGTGTAGGGTTTGGTTGGTGTATGTTTGTAGTTTATTTATTTTGTTTGGGTGTGTAGTATGTTTCGGATGGTGGGGTTGGCCAAGTATGACAATTTGGTATTTTGAGTTTCGCGGTTTTGTGCGCTCGATTATTTTGCAGTTCGGTGTATATATGTCGATGGAGTGGTGTTCGACATAACGCATTTTCTTTTAAATAAAGTAGACCCGTATATTCCTATGTCACAGGAGTGGTTGGCAACTGGACTGCTGGCAGAACCAACACTACAGAAGGTGTCTAATGCACACACATCAAATCAGTGCCAGCCACAGTAATACAGGGTTCATTCCTGGTACTCTCCCTCTTTGTATCTATACCACACAGACTAACACAGAAGGCATCTGCCTATTGATGTTTGCAAATGATTATGAACTAGGAGCAACAGTTGACTCAATGTGTGCAGCGTTCAACATACAGAAGGGCCTTTGTGTGTCAGATGTGTGGTGTGTGACGTATGGCCACAATCTGACAGCTAAGTATTGCATTGTCATCCCCTATGTTAAAAACCCTGTACTCATGAACTACCACCTAGGCAGCAGTCAATGTAATGGCAACTGTGTGTGTATGGGATGCAGCTGGACAGTAGTCTTTCCTTTGATAGTTACTTCACCACACCAGTTAGGTAGTCATATGTGGCACCCCCTAATCATGACAGGACATGAATATAGAGATAATTGTTCAGCCATACTCAACACTCATGTGACCCATAATAGATCACATATTTCCTTTAAGGGTTATTGCTCATGTGTAGATGGCCTGCACTACACTTCCCAATCCCTAGCTCCAATATGTAGCATGCAGCCTACCCTGAAAAAAGCCATGTTCAACCCAGAGATGTTGGACATGCTACACTTAACACATCTTGATTCCAATTAAACACATACTTCATGGACATCCACCTTTCTAGTGCAAAGATCACAACATGCCTGACAGATCTCTGTCCCATACATTTTACATAATTTTGCCATACTATGCATCCCTGTCCAGCGAAGCTGCACATTCCCACTCTCTGTGACATGGTGTGATGACCGCATGCCAAATATATCAGTAGCCCTGTGGATCAGTTCTGTGGCACTGCTTGAACTGGCCACTGAAACTTACCTGTCTGTTGGCGACAGCTGGGTAACCTTTCTGCCTAGGATCATAAATGGCCCAGGGCATATAGCCTACTAGTTCACTATGACCATACATGCTATAGTTGATATCCAACCCTGCAAATACCATCAGGCTAGCTTTTGTCCCATGTGTTTCACATGTGCAACACAGGCAATACATGGCAGGATGCTACACAGCTGTACCGTGCCATGTAGATGTATATGGCAAAACACATACATATAAAACATTCTGTGAGCAAGTCTGCAGGGTCACAGGTCATGTCCCTAAAGGCTGTTTATGACTATATATGTGACATATACACAGCATTAAGGTCTTTTGCATTAATGTGAACACATCCAGGCATGTGCTGATAGGTAAAGACACCAGTACAGGCAAACAGACATGCCCACATCAAGACAACATCCACATGGAGTATGAACAATGTCATCACATGACACACACATATATGGTGATAACATAACATCACCATTAAGTATCAGATGTGTGTGACTTAAACATGTCAGTGGTGTTAGGTCATGTAGATTTGCAAAGACTTATTTGTAATCTTAATAAATGTGATACACATGTATGTTCAGTTGTACTTCTGTACTTCTCTGTGAGTTACTGTGACCTGTCTCCATCATTATGTCTTCCAGGTATGCCGCATGGCAGGCTGCAAGCATACACATGCTTGGAGGATGATGTCCTCCTCCCATACCTCCTAGACAATCATTCAACACTCTTTAGCCATGTGCCACAGGATGCACAGCAGCGGGATGCCCTGTGGGAGGAACTCTGCAGGAGGGTAAATGATGTTGGCAGTCACAATCGCACCTATCAGCAGGTGCAACCGACACTGCACTGACCTCATAAGATGGGCAAAACAGCATGCTAATGCAATCACCAGGGAACAAGGTGCAATATGTGGGGACCACTCACCCAGCCCTCTCTCACACACCTACCAAGACCTACTGGCCAACCCAGGGGCACCTGCAGACCTCCATCCACAAGCTTTAGTTGGTATTGTGGAGGTGGGTGCCTCTCAACCACCAAGCCTGGAGTTGCTTGGTAAGTCAGTACTGCACATATAACATAACTATATTTCACATAGTTACATGTGTTACTGTACAATATGTAATGTAACATCATATGCAAGGCATGTATGCACACATGCCACATACTATAGTCTGTTACTCTATGTATGCACAGATGTGCATACTCCATAGTATAGTGTATTGTACTGGCTTATGTGCTAACATGGACATTGCACCCTGTAGCTATCACACAGGTGTGGATAATGATCTTACTGCTGTGACACCCATGTTTAGGTACCTCTGGCATTTTGCAGCGACAGCAGCCTGTGTCAGGAGAGATTGTTATTATGTACCAGGCTTGATAATGCAGAGATCATATAAATTGCATGCTATCTGCCATAACACATGTACACATAAGGTATGGTGGTCCTGTTAGTAGACACTGGTCAGACCTGCAATGCATCAAAGTGGTTACCCATGTGAAACAATTAAGGACTATATGAAACACCTACACTAAACCATCCAAACTGTTATTGCTAGATGTGTGAACAACTGTGATTACAATGGTGGAGGTGTGGTTCACTGTAGGGACAGGTACTACAGATCAGCATTATGCATGTTGGGAATACAAACAGTACTATACAGAGAGCATATGTGTTCACACACTCTAAATGCGTTGAAGCTGGAGAATGACCAGCCCACAGGCTACACCCTTGTGGATTATACCCTTGCTATGAATGTCACACAATGTCATGTGCTATCTGACATGCCCATGACATGTAGTGGGCTTACTGCAACACTGCTCAACTATCCTGCAAAACCTATCTCACATCCCATACATACCACCCTTTGTCTGCATAACCCTGTCCTCAGTGGGGCATATGACATCTATGGGTGCATGTCATATTTGATAACACTGACATGTGAAATAGATGGCCATCACAACCATTGGACAGAACATGTGTACACATGGCCATGGAGTTTGGCCAGAGTCATGAAGAAACACACACAGTAGAAGTGATGTACATGTGTGTACACCCTGTTGTACATTGCCTCGACACAATACAATTATGGCCTTTGTGTAATGGTGATATTGCAGATGTGAAACACTAAACATCATACAGGCCAGTGCACAGCTTGTGTAGGCATAACATGAAACCACAACATAACATGTCTTGAACATCTTGAGTGTGTCATGACATGAAAGCATTCACCTATAAAGTATCCAAATACATACATGTGTTGCACAACATACACATACAACCACATCAGGCCATAGATACAGTACATTCACCTTGCTGGTGTCAGACATCACTGTCATGCCTGCTCTTCATGTGTGTGAGGTACACAGATGGCATGTGGGACATAGAGTACTGCTACATTAGCCATGTGTGGGCATAGTTGCCAGGCATCAGTAATATGGTTGCAGATGTGCAGGGTGTCATCTGTATACCATTCTGTGACCTGTATCACACATTTCACATTAGGGTTTAGTGTGTATACACCTCAGTGTCGTGGGTTCCATTCCACATTAGATATGTATTGTACGTGAACACAGTCATGGCTATGAACTGTGTCAGTAACTCACACTGTATAGCAATAGTGAAGTTGCATGATGCCCTGCAATGGCTATGCACATCAGCTCAATGTGTGGTATGTCACCGCATATTTGTAGGGCAGACAGACAACAATGCGTCAGCTGAAGGCCCATGTTAGTATAATACGTCCCTGCATTGGGACACCATTATCTTACTGTAGATTGGAAAGGACACCATTGTGTTACACATGTATGCATATCATTCAACACGTCAGCAGAAGACATGTCATACTACATGTGATTGGCAAGGTCATACGCCACCACACATCAGGCCAATGGACTGTAAACCTGTGCTGCTCTGTGGTACCATTGCAAAGTAGGGACAGCCATGTCAAACGTGTGTACAGCCACATGCACAATGTCTGTAGAGTCAGCCGAGGGGTAAGTGAATAATGTTGAACAGACATGCACTGCTTTGGGGGAGATATGCAAGCTAGGGCTCAGGCAAACATAGTATTTAGTCGACATACCCTTCTGCTCATGTCCTCACACATAGGGGCAGTGGCCAACACAAAGCATCAGTGGCAGATGTACAAAGGTCAGTGATGGTCTGTTAACATGTCATGTATGTTGCACACACAGTGGCAGTGTGGTGCAACTGTGCATAGTGCATGCATTGTGTTGCAGGTATGGGGCATAAGCTACTAACACAAATGGTGCAAAACAGGTATATATGCTAATCACCACTATAATTGTGTAAGATGCATGCCGTCTGCTATAACACATGCATGCTATTGTGTGCAACTCAGGGATGTATGATAACTACCACTATAATTGTCTAATCTGAATGCCATCTGCCATATCACCTGCATGTTGCATGCCATTGGGTGCCATAGCATGTGTCTGTGTGTCTGTGTGTCTGTGTGTCTGTGTGCCTGTATTGTATAATTTGTAATGTACAGTTCTTGTCTGTCCCTCACAGGTTTTGATGTAGGTGCATTGCCCTCCTGCAGTCCACCTGATGTTAGTGTCCCCACAGACTCTAACAGTGATGATGAAAGTATGATTGAGGCACAGTCAGGGTTGTCAGGGGCTGAATCTGTGCCATTGGTTGCCATTCTACCTGTATCCCCCTCATCATTGCACACAGTTCCCTGCCTACACATACCCCATCACCACTGGCCACAGAGGAAGGACAGTTAGTGGGTGGTAGCATGGAACAGGAAAGTGTGGAAACTATGAAAGGTCTGCCTGCGCACCATGATCCCAGTCATCTGACTGGTGATGTCCCACACAGGCATGTGCCCAGTGTTGCTCATAGGAGGACCACTGGCCAACATGCCCCATGTGAGACAAAGCACATCAGCTGGAGTCATCAGATGCATGTTTTGGGCTGTAATGGAGGCACAGGCGCATGCTGAATGGCACAACAGAGAAGATCTGAGGCTTCAGAGGTCTGCTGTCTGTTCTTTAACTGACAACATCCAGGCAATTGCAAATGCTCACCATCATCTTGCAGATGTTTTGGGTAGATGATTGGGTGACATAGTGGGAGTCCTTGACTGTGGCATGTCAATCCTCGAGTGTGGAATGTCTGTGCTGGAACATCTGGTGGGAGTGAGGCATCAGGCACATGGATGTAGGTCAGCTACATCACCTGTTGAAGGTCTACATGAACATGCTACTGCACATGCCCGCACCCATAGTTGCAGTAGCAGCAGCAGTGCAGCTGGTGCTGTGCAGTCCACACCTAGACACAGCAGGTGACGTGCACATGGTCCTGGATGGTCCCAACAGGGACACAGTTCCAGGGGACATGTGTCATCAGACAGTACCCAATCTGGACCTCTGCCTGATAGTGCCCGTGCAAACCCTGGCAGGTGCAGGTCACGTGGCTGTGACCGGACACCGTGAACTGTGAAACCTGCCTAGTACAGTCTGCAGTTGTCAATAATACCTCTGTGTAGGCCAACCGCATGCCAGACCTATGTGCATGCATGCATACACACACACCAGAAACAAATGTAGGGCACCTCAACACACACACACGCATAACATCCACATATGCCCAATGATATCACAGGCCTTAACACACACACACATGATGTCATCCAGTGGCGCAGCCTAGGCCTCTGGCAAACATTATCACCCTGTGCATATGATGATGCAGGTGCTGCATCCCTGTCATCCACACCATCGGTGCAGGGACATGCTCATATGGTCTGATGCACAGGGTGAACATACTAGGTAGACAATTGTAGATTAATATTGTTGAGTAGTGTTGACAGGCAGCAGTCATACCATGTATTACAGTTTCAGAATGCATTTTGTATGTTTGACAGTATGTATCATGTGTAACAACATTAACAACATGTTAATCTTGATGTTCTGTCTTCCTCTTTCAGGTGTAATTGCATGTGCCTGGGGATGTCAGGTCTGCGGTTAGTGTACCATATGTACATATTGACTACTCACAGGTCTGTATGACAATACCTGCATGCACTTTGTAGCTTCCACATCACAGTTATAATCTCCCATGTTTCAATTATGTTTACTGTTCTAATGATCCAAGAGCATGATAGCTGTGTAGTTAGCTACTGTGTTCAGAGCCGTCACATCCATAGTGGGTGACATCACAGGTATAGTTACGTGGATCGGGGAGGGTAAAAGAGTGGTATAGCATACGACAAGGGTAAAGGCCAGTGGAAATAGTGGCTTCTCATTGGGATGCAGTAATACCCGCTGACATGACAGGATGCAAACACAGACACACCCACACACTCACAGATTCACAGACACAGTAACACACACACTATGACACATGCATAGTTGTCAGTGTTGGGATGAGAACCCCTGCCTATGTGCAAATCATCATTATAGTACTACGCAATTACAAGATGCACCACAGAGACTACACATGTACAGGTAGTCGGAATGGCCTAAGATCGAGGACATCAACAGGGATAGTACAGTGCAGTGAGTGTATGTGGGGAGGAGGGTTCATCAGTAAGCTATGTAACAACAAGCCACACCCCAGGGTGTACATGTTAACAGGCAGTTAGAATGCTAAGATTGATGATATCAACAGGGATACTAGATTGCATTGAGTGGATGAGGAGAGGGGGCATTAACATTTCTCTATGGTAAAATGCAATCTTACTCCAGGGACCGGCCAGCCATACACACACACACACACACACACACACACACACACACACACACACACACACACACACACACACACACACAAAATGTGGCATTCACAAAGATATACACCTATGTCACACACATACAAACATTTGACATGTGTGAGGTTCAACCACCTTCCTATGCCTGTCTTTCTACACTTCACTCTGTACTGATGTCAACAACAGTGTTCAGGAGAGTGAAAAACATGTGGGATGTATTCCCCACCATACGTGACATATATGGACGCACACACACACCCACACATGCCAGTACTGTGAATCAAAGTCCTCCTATTTCATGATAGGTATTACAGAGGTACAGTACTATCGCATTTGCTACAAAGCATACTGACTCTTTCATATGCCAACTGTGCTGATATATGCACAATATATGCACAGGGGAGGTACTACTGTTACAGGTGTCAAGATGTTTGCCATCAATATCACCCTTACTGCATTCTACATTGTCTGTCTTCCACTTTAATTACAAAACCAGACCTTAGCAGTTACACAGGTTATTGTAAGAACGGTTGTAACACATATGTGAGCTTTCCTCAGTAATCATTCTTCTGCAAAGTAGCCCCACCACTTAGTAGTCTTGTCCAAATATCTGTCCATACCTCATGTGCAGCTTACTGTACTTTGAGAATATCACCATATACAGTTGGCAATGTTGAGGCTGTATTGCAACAGCATGATGTACTAAGACAACAGTCACCTTCAAACATCAGACACTGCACACGCATGGAATCTAAACAAACATTAATACATGTACACATATGCTGTCTACATCAGTAAGTGGACTAGCAGGTCAAGAGGATACATTCCACACCTTCCCCAAGCCATGTGTGAAACATAGCTGAGCATTACACCATAATGGATGTTGTATTCATGCACTGGTAGGACACAACCACCTTCACTGAGTAGTCAAGTGTACATATATGACAACATCACATATCAGCAAGACACACACAGCATTACTCCATGTCATGCTCTTACAAACTGTTACTTGACAGTTCCTTGGTGAAGCCAGGGAACTGTAATGGTCAACAGTGAGCACATCATATTTGCCACAAACACCTCATGTTTACTGGAAGAGTGCCAGCAATGTGCTCTGTTAGAGCTAGACAGTATACTCATTCAAGCATGTGCAAGGTCTGTGGCTTGTAAACATCTCACCCCAGCATGTACTGGCTATTGTGGTACTAAGGCTAATATCCAGACAGCACACAGCATGCATGGCTTGCAATTATTGACATGGGGTATATGTAGGGGCTGTGGGCACACATGGCTGTACATGTCATGGACATATCACCTCTGACTACTCAGGAACATACAGAGCAGAGCTGGATTTCCCTGAGTCTGTAAATACAGGCCTTGTGTAGGTTCTATGATCCTGTTATATGGGTATGTTTGTAGGCATTGCATTAGGTGGACATGTCTAATGACATACATGCCCCATGGGTTGCTGTATGATATGATAGGTATCATGGATGACCAGTAGAGAGGTTGGGAGAGTGGCCTAATGGTTAAGGTGTTTGCCTTACAAACACAAAGTACAGGGTTTGAATCTCACAGGGGATAACTGGCTAGGCTTAAAAAATGGCTCACAAGGGCAGTTAGCCTAGTACTAACCTATGAACTATGAACCTGTGAACTAATATTACCTCTGCTAACATAGATATCAAACCTTATGTACTGTTAGCATGCTATCTGCCATGTGCATGTGTGTAATGAATGTAGCCACATGTATGTAGAAAGGATAACGAAAGTTATGGTAATGTCATTTATGTTGTATGAGTGTGGGATGTATATATCCAGGGTAGGTACAGATAGGTCATATACAACCATGAGTGTGTTGTTTACTGGTGTACAGCAACAGTTGGCTGTGTTAATGCTGACAGCATCCGAGGGACCCTGGTATGTGTACAACTGACTTGGTTACAAACAGTGGTATTATTGCATTGCATAAGACATTATGCAGCTGTGTCTGTACATTGGTACTTTGCACAGCTGATGTAGGCCTAGGTACAGTCCACAGTCCACCAATCGAAGGTTATCTGGTGGTCTACCATACTATGTCATACCACATATGGATGTGTGTTGGTAGTCTGGGGACAAGGTGGTGGATGTATATGAGGATACAACCTAGAATACAGCATTTGCCACTGTCAACTATACCTGACTCATTTGTAGTGAGTTATGTCGGAGTAGCGGTCTTTACATGTGAGTAGCCTTTATGAATATGCGGACACCACCACCCGGAATGGTCTGTACCAGTGTTATGGCCCACATGTCTGGATCTGAGTTATATGGTGGTAGTGCAACTGTGCACTACAGAGCCTTCAGCCTGGTGTTCCTCACTGCAGAGATGTCAGTATTCCCCATTGTAGGTTCTACATTGAGCAAATGGATTACAAAAGCCACACATCTAGCACTGGTTAGCATAAACATCCAATGTAATTGTCTTGTAGGTGTCAGAGTGTTGCTTCTCTGTGTAGGACCTTTGCCTTGGAATGTGACTATATGGGTAAATGTGACCTAGGTATTATCCACACTCACTTGAAACATGGATGCATGTGCTCTGTGTCGAAGGCTTGTTGTTCAGTCATGACAGCCCAGAATGACAGAAACTGGACAACCTCATAACAGCAGGGCATTGGTTCATTGTTTTGGTCTAGCAGTTGCCACTCATATCATGACATCACTGTGAGTGACAGTAATGTGCTTGGTAGCAAATGCCACATCTAAGGTGATGGACAGCAGCAGACATTGTGTGTATGACCAACATGAGATATACTTAGTATAGCAGTCTTGCTAATAATGACAACTACTAACACAGCCGGGTGAGGTCATCTTGACACCTGCACCTCAGTACCATTACACAGTGGGGCTCACGCATTATGCTTGCACATGCCACTGTTCCAAGTATAATACCACTGTCCACAACCTGATATCAGTGTATGCTTTTCAGGGCAGCAAGGTGTGTGACACATGCTGTAGGTAGCATCTGCCTGTGTGTCCCAGTTAACCTATTGTCTGTCACATCCACACATGCATGATTGTGTATACTTAACATATATATGTCAGTACTTCATGTAGATGTATGCATGTGTATCACACAGCACAGACACAGCTATATAATTTACGGGCCACATACAGGTATCTGGTAGTAAACCAGTATGGTGTGCATATATACTGACAGGTAAGATGTACATAGCTGTAAACCTGTGTGTTTACAATAGGAGTCCATTACAACATGTTCTGTACATGTAAGTGTGTGTGTATGCACACTGTGGCCTTCTGTGGTTAGAATCAGAGTGTAGTGCATCCCAAACAGCCCTGTGCTACAAAGTGAATGAGTGTACCAGCTGCCACCTTGTGTAATTTGAGTCAGTGCATCCAAACAAGCCCTTTGTTTCTAAGTGTATGAGCATGCCTAGTATAACCTTGTGTAGTTATAGTCATAGTGCATCCCAAAAGGCCCTGTGCTACTAAGTGTATGAACATGCCCACTGTTACCTTGTGTAATTGGAGTCAATGCATCCAAACAAGTTCTGTGGTTCTATGTGTATGAGCATGACCACTGTAACCCTGTATAATGATAGTAGTTGTCCATTCCACAGATGGGCATACTCCAGTTCAGGGCTTGTTGTGCTACAACTATACCTCTCAGGTCTACCTATGTCTTACTTGCAGATGATGTGTCTTGTTTGTGCATACAGGTTGTAATGGACTCCTACTTTAAACACACAGGTTTACAGCTATGTACATCTTGACTGTCAGTATCCCTGTTGCTGTCCTCAATCTTAGAATGTCATTCTGACTGCCTTGGAATGTGTAATCTCTGTGGTGCATCTTGTAACTGTGTAGTACTTAAATAATGATCTGTAGATAGGCAGAAGTTCTGATCCCATCACTGGCAACTGTGTGTGTGTGTGTGTGTGTGTGTGTGTGTGTGTGTGTGTGTGTGTGTGTGTGTGTGTGTGTGTGTGTGTGTGTGTGTGTGTGTGTGTGTGTGTGTGTGTCAGCAAATGGCTGAGTGTGTTTGTGAGTGCGTGTGTCAGCAATTGCCTGAGTGTGTGTCAGTAAATGTGTGTGTGTATTTGTGTCTGCATCCTGTTATGACAGTGGGTTTTCCTGCATTCCAAAGAGATACCACCTTTTGCACTGGCCTTCATCCTTGTCAATTGTTAACCTCTCTTCCCCCACTCCCCACTGCAAGTAATCAGTCCTGTGATGTCACCCAGCTCATAAGTGGAATCAGAGTAAGTGTAATTGTATGTGTTCTGTGGCACATACCCCAACTGCATACCACTGTACTAGTTACCTTTACATAGGCAAGACATGTATGCACAATACTGGCAAGTGTGTGTGTGTTTGTGTGTGTGACTACCCTGTAGCCAGGCATACACATGTGCAATTTCTTTTAACATGCTGCACACCATGGTAGTTATCTGTGGTGACCTGAGTTTACAAAGTATTACATAGTTAGGAATGGAAAATAATACACAGTCAAGAACGACTACAGTTGGGTATGTTATTTTGTTGTGCCACTGTCGAGCAGTGACACAGACGTGGTCGCCAGGGTGTAAGTCCATACCCATCATTCCCCCACCAAAACTCCACAATCTCCAGGGTAGATTACATTAGCCATCATTCCCCACCCCAAGCTCCACATACACAACAACCATCCCTTCTCTGGTGAACTGATTAAGATTTAAATGTTATAAAACAAGAGATGCCTCTGTTTTGTGTACACATCAGTTCCTTTTGGAACCCTTCTGTGTCACAAAGGGTGTTCAGACATGTGTATATGTATGTATATATATATATATATATATATATATATATATATATATATATATATATATATATATATATATATATATATATATATATATATATATATATATATATATATATATTGTGTCTGTGTATATGCATATATATATATATATATATATATATATATATATATATATATATATATATATATATATATATATATATATATATATATATACATATATATATATATATATATATATATATATATATATACATACACATATATATATATATATATATATATATATATATATATATATATATATATACAGATGTAGACTTGTCTTTGTTGTTTCACAGAGTACAGTACATTCAAGGGTACTGTACATATGTACACAAAGTGACTGTTCCATTTGTTTTCAGTACTGTGTAATACCTGTAGTAAGATGTGTATTATAAAATCCATGATTCATGTATGCAACCTAGATGGCTTAGTGGTAAGTCCAATGACCTCAGTGTGTGTGGTCCAGGGTTCAAGACCTGCAAGCTTTGTTGATACTGTCAATTAGGACTGAATAAAACACTTTTAAGTGGGTGTAAATGTGTTTTTGTGACAGTAAGCAGCAGGTACACACAGATAACAGAGATGTACAACTCGCAGTACAGTTGAAATGAAATCCACCTACGAATACACCTCTGGGAGTGTTGTACCCAATAATCTCCGTAACGCCTGCTGTAACTGCATAATGCTGTAGTGTGATCAACTAGTTTGGTAGGTGTTCTAATCCTAGACAGCCCAACTGTGTGTGTGTGTGTGTGTGTGTGTGTGTGTGTGTGTGTGTGTGTGTGTGTCTTTCTGCCTGTTAAAGGAACAATGTTTTTTTAGAGTATGCACACTCTTTACAATTCACATACACACCTTTGGCAATCCTGCTGATGTCACCCACCTAGAAATACACCTCTGAGATTGCTGTAATCCAATAATCTGCATAGCGCATACTATAAATGCATAATTCTGTAGTGTGATAAACTAGTTTGGTAGGTGTTCAAATCCTAGACAGACCAACTGTGTGTGTGTGTGTCTGTCTGTCTGAAAAAAGAACAATGTTTTTTAGAGTATGCACACTCTTTACAATTCATATACACACAAAACCCCTACCCTAAGACAAAATTATATGGATCTTAGAAACAAAGCCAAAAGACAAATTAAAGCAGACAATACCAACTATTATAGAAAACTTCAAGTAGAATTTTCCCACAACCCCCAAAAATTCTGGACTACCATAGCAGGAATACTCTACCCAGGAAAAGCCTCCACCCCTACCCCTGTACTACCAAATAATGAAACCAATATCCCCACCCAATTTAACAATGTATTCACAGAAACAGTACTAAAACTCTCCAATGCCCAAATAAACACAAATACACCAACACAACTAACCACTCCAACACAGCAGAATAACCAAAACACCCCTACCACCTTCTCCCTGCAGCCAGTCCCTACCAAGACAATATCAAAATTACTTAAGAAACTAAAACCAACCACCCTAGCTGCGGACAAGCTGACTGCTGATTTTCTCCAGATAGCAGCAGAAGCTATATCCTATCCTATCTCTATCCTCATCAGTAGATCATTATCTGAACACAAAGTACCAACCTTGTGTAAAATTGCACACATCATTCCACTTCACAAAGGAGGGACCTCTCTAGAACTGACCAACTACCACCCAATTGCAATCATATTCCCTTTATCCAAAATAGTGGAAAGGGTTGTTCACACTCAGCTAATACAGTTCCTTCTACAACATAATCTCCTCCCCAATACACAACATGGATTTAGACCATCACACAGCACTACCACTGCACTTCTCTCTTACACCATCATAATCAACCAATACAGGAACAGAGGACTATTTGTATCCTCCATTTTCTTAGACTTATCTAAGGCTTTTGACATGGTGAATCACAACATGCTTCTTCAAACCATGTCAAAACTAAACATATGTCCATCTACTATACAATGGTTCACTAACTACTTATCAAGTAGGCAACAAGCAGTTCTATGGCAAGATAAACATAAACTATCCTCCTTACTGTCAGTCTCTATAGGAGTTCCCCATGGATCCATCTTAGGCCCACTATTGTTCTCCCTCTTCACCAACGACATCTCCTCAACCTTACCCAAAGCCTCAGTAGAGCAGTATGCTGATGATACCACAATTATATGTGCCGCCCCCACGATAAATGAACTACACTCCCTTACCCAAACTAACTTCTCCCAAGCTGAAACCTGGGTTGCCAACATCAAACTTATACTCAATCCAAACAAAACAAAACTGATCCTCTTTAAACCTGGCAGACCCCATCCTTTAAATGAGAACTTTAACTTAATAGCCAAAGGTGATATCCAAATAAAACCTACATCACACACAAAACTACTAGGTGTTGAAATCGACAACCAGCTTAAATTCGACATCCATATAGCCCAGACTATCAAGAAAGTCAACAAAAAACTAGGATTTCTCTATAGAAACAAACAATTCATGACTAAACAAACCAAAGCTGCTATCACTAGAACCCACCTCCTGTCTATACTGCTCTATGCCTCCCCCATACTAACCAACCTCTACCAAAAAGAACTAAATACAATGGAATCATGTTATAACAAGATTGGCAAGTTTTCCACAAAATCCACACATGGGTCCCATCACTGTTTATCCCTAAAGCAACTCAAATGGCTTGAGCTGCCACATGCACTTCTATTCAATCAAACTTAACAGCACAGAAACTGTTTTACCAACCAAATTTAATCCCGGCACTCCAACATCTAATTCAACCATATACCAGCTCCAGAGAGCTAAAATCCAGTAACCAGAACCTAATAAAGGTTATTAGACACAAAAATGAAGCAGGTAAATCTCTGCCTGTACAATTGCCCAAACTTGGAATGCTCTACCAGGCCACATAACTTCTACTACCTCAACTAAAATATTCAAACACAGCCTTAAAAAAACACTATACCAACAACTGGCTCTGCTCATGCTATTCCCCTGGGTAAGCCACACTAATAATCTACTAACTTCTCTGTCAAAACTAGCAACTACCATCCTCTAAAGGAATAAACCTTTAAATCTCTATAAACTTCACTGTATTAGTTAACATTTTCAACCTTTCTAAGGCAACAACAATCCCTATGCTAGCTGTATCTTACTTACATGGACAACTGTAATTACTGTCTGAACAAAAATATTGCCTTTACCTATTCCTTTGTGTCATGACTTTATACTTACTTGATATTGTCATAAAGTTGTTGTATAAATGAAACTGTTATGTGTAACATAGACCCTGCATTGTACTTCTTCCTTGAACTATTTTGGCAATTATACTTGGAGCTTTTTTGCTTTACCTGTTTTGTAAATGATACTTGGAGCTTTTCTCCCTGGTCCTCGCTGAAAATGGACCTGTGTCCAGTCGGACTGTCCCGGTAAACAAATGTAAAATAAAAAATAAAAAAAAAATAAATTTGGCAATCACCCACCTAGAAATACACCTCTGGGACTACTGTAACTTGGTAATCTCTGTAGTGAGTGCTGTAACTGCAAAATGCTGTAGTGTGATCAACTAGTTTGATAGGTGTTCTAATCCCAGGCAGGTCATCTGTGTGTGTGTGTCTCTCTGCCTGAAAAAGGAGCAATGCTTTTTAGAGTATGCACACTCTTTACAATTCACATACTCACCTTTGGCAATCCTGATGATGTCATCCATCTAGGAATACACCTCTGGGACTACTGCGACCCAATAGTCTCCATAGCGGGTGATGTAACTGCAAAATGCTGTAGTGTGATAAATTACTTAAGTAGGGTTTTACTCTAAGACATGGCAGGTGTGTGTGTGTGTGTGTGTGTGTGTGTGTGTGTGTGTGTGTGTGTGTGTGTGTGTGTGTGTGTGTTTGACAGTCAGAGCCTGTGTGGAGTTGGCTGTGAGTGTCTAAACAGTGGACATGTATGGGAGCAGTTTTGTAGTTTTCCTATGTGGTGTCCATATTATATGTCACAATGTCCACCTCACAAGGAGTACAGATGTCAATCAGCCAAGGGACTGTGTTGGCAAGCCATACCCCTACATCTGGCAAAAGGCCTGGTGAACAAAGTATACAACCCTACTATTACCCGGGATACGTTCTGAACCCATGTGTCATACACAAACACACTTGCCTAGAATATCTCGCTATGTTGCTAGTACCTTGCGCATTGATGACAGATAGTAGGCAGGGTGTGATTGCAGTGGGCTGCAGAGGGCATGACATCCTGTCCAGCAGTACAATAGGCACATAATTGCAGTCAATGTGCCTTCACTATGTTCCCCACTGGATGCCTGAAACATATGTGGTACCATCAAATGTGATCCACAAAAGACATACAATGCTGTACACACATGGCCTGTATGGACAGATGCCACTGACACCAGGGAATACCTGTATCATGCTATCAATGCAGATGCAGGGTCAACCAGCTGTCTATTAGGAGGTCTTGCCACAACAGGCCAGTATTGGCATATCTGAAGATAACAGGCTGTGTATACAACATGTGCCAGCCAAACCATGTAGACTTGTACATGTCACTGTACATTATTGTGGGACATCCACATCCCAGGCAATGTCCATGTCAAGGACTATCAAACACAGACATGGCATGCATTGCAAAGCAATGGCCATACACAATGGTAACCAGAATGACAGGACAGTTCATACAATACCCATCTGTGTGGGACATTGCAGACACTACACCCCTGAACCACACTGCACACCATTCTCGGGTGGAGTGATGCCAAAGATTACCCCTCAACCAGCCTTGTACAGCCATCTTGCACAGCCAACCACTACAGACCCATGAAGCAATGCACACATGCATGTCAGTACTGGCACCTTGTGTCTGCGTGTGGGGTATGATGCTCCCAACCGTAGTCACACCCAGTATAACTATCATTGGCATGCCGACTGATGTCAGACACGTTCACATGCCCGAGCCCATAGAACCTCAGGATATCTCCTGTGGTGCATGTAGTACTTGTGCATTACTGCAGTGTGGCAAACTAAGTAGTCAGGAAGTGTATTTGTGAGCCTGGCAAAGTGTGGCAATGTGTCTGAGTCCCTTAGAGAGTGTGGTTGTGTTGTCAATGACATCTGTTCATGTGAACAGCCATGTGTGCTACACCTAATGTATGTATACTATATCTCTGTTGCAGATGTCGCTCACCAGCACACATATATGTTCTTAGAGCATGCCAGCATATCAGCTATGTGGCACATGAAGTAAATGCATGCACTTGTAATAGTAATGGCTAGGCAGTCAGGGGTTTGAACCCCTGTACTAGTAGGTGTGTGACTGACGAGGCTTAGGTTTTATTCTCCAAGCCCTTCTCTGATGTACTTTGTCTCTGTCTGTCCCTCCCACACACTCTCTGGTGGATGTGGATTTGTACACCTGCTCAGCAGCAGCTTGTGTTCTGTAAGTGATGGTCATGATCAGGTGATGGCCTCTGCACCTATTGCAGTCCTCCTCTAGCTGATTGCATGTGGAACAGCTGTGGTGATGTTCCCATAACCAATCACATGGAAACACAGTACAATATCTAGGAACATCATGTTGGAGTTTGCCCATGACAGTAGCTGTGAGTGGTACCTGGGTCTGGTGTTTGGTAAACAGCATCACAGATGATATCTGGATATTCCTCAAACAACATACACAGTGGAAAATAGCCTAAAAACAGGAGGGTAATGTGCCAGACATGACTACAGCATGTAAGTGTAGCTATGCTTCATTGAGACTACTGCCAGTTTAACAAGTTGTGTATGGTAATGGCTAGTCTGCATGTTTTAAAACTGACAAGACAGTGCTCTATTTGTGAGGGAACCCCCATCTGTAGGACCATCTGTGGACTGGTCAGTGTTTGGAACCATTTGTTTCTTGTGTTACTCACTGAACACACATCTGTGAACTGCAGAAGCATAGTGTGAGGATTGCAGTCAGTACATGGTGATAGTGATGAGAGTTACTGCCATCACATCCCTGATTGGACATATTTCACAGGAAACAGTGGTATGACAGTCACTTTCTGAGGTTCCCACAGTGACATGCCAATAATGGCCCACTGTTCATAGCTGCAGTCACAAGTCGTCTCCACTTTTACAGATGTCATGCAGTAATATGCATGTGTTGTGCTCCCTCTGCAAATGTATACCATCTGTTGTGTTGGGTTGGTGGTCATATCTAGGCATGCTATTATAAGTAATCCTGAATGCTGTTGACTATTACTAAGCCTGTCCCACTTCAGCTGGTCATGGCACCGGGCACCAGCATGTCTGGCGCCTGTCCTTGGACCTCCACCTCTGCTGACTCTGCACCACATTTTGGTGGAATTGCCACTGAGGATGGGTCTTGTCCCCCTAGGGAGCAGGTCCAGACAGGAACTTGTTCACCATCATACAGTCCTGGACATGGTGTGTAGGGGGCTCAATAAGGGGTTTCTAGGCCAGATACGCCAGCTTGAGGACAGAGTGTCACATTTAGAGGCTGAGCCTGCCCCTCCTAGACAGCCCCCAGCACAACCACCTTTGCGGCTGTTTTGGTGCAATGGTGGCTGCCCATGGGTTGGGACCTCCGTCCCGCTGTTTCCATCTGAGGGCTCATGGGCTTGTGACTGCCAAAAACCTTTCCCCATCCAAGGTATATCCCCCCACATGTGTCATATACCAACTCTGTATGCTGTCTTGTTTGTCATCCTACCCAACCTATCCTCCACTAGCATACCTTCTCTAGTTCCTCCACATCCCACTCTCAACTTATGGAAACAGAAGGCCAATCTGTTCCTAGAACAACATTTGCCCCATACATAGCTGTTCATTTCACACACGTGTCCACTGGACACATGTAACCTTTTTAATATGCATCAAAACATCCTACTGTTGTCCTCACCCCTGTCTCTCAGGCATACGATCCTGGTATGCACATGACTCCTAAAGGTTCCAGGTACATGTGATGCAGATGACCCCATTGTACACATGACACTACCAGTCCCTTTATGGTTACTCCATTTACCTTTTTCATGATGATGATGTCACACACAGCACCTTGCAAGAGTACTGTTCTCACATAATGATTGGACAGGAACTGTTGTGTTAAAGTAAATAAAATGCACAGAGTAATCTATTTGGCCAATGTACAAATGTTTGCATGTATTAATGACACATGTCTGTCTGAGGGAGTCTTGATATTACATAGGACAACACCACTACATAATACAGGCATTGCTGGTGTTTCCCTTTTCATTCCTTTTTAATGCTTTGTTGTCACATGGGATGTTCTTGATATATATATATATATATATATATATATATATATATATATATATATATGTATCTATATCTGGACATAAACACACACAAGTACATCTACATGATGGAATACATTTCCTGTACTATTGAATGACTGTGCTGGATGATATGTTTGTGATAACATCCAATGCCTGTATATCTGCCATGGCTTAGTGGTGAATCACATTGGCTGTGGTGTGCAGGGTGCTGGTTTCGATCCTTGCAGAGGCTGTTTATTTAGTTGCTGGGCAGAACAAGGCCGTTGGATACGGAGTGATTAAGGGACTTTTAAGCAGCTGTGAGCAGGTGTGCACGGCTTTGTGCAGTGGTAAGCAGTGGTTACTTTTCATTACAGTTCCTTACAATCAGTTACCTTCTTGATTGCTTAACCTGTGTAGGTAGTGCTTACCCCTGCACAAACAGACTGAAACACGCTCACTGCTGCTTAAAAGTCCTTACTCCTGCTTACCCCCATGCTAATTTCTTTAAAAGAAAAGAAAAAAAGGGTTGATAGGAAAGTGGTGAAAAAGTGGCACAAAGAGGGAAAGACAGCAGGGAAAATATCTAGGGATGTGCAGGAAGGGTGTAGGGAAGGTCCATAGCAGTCCATTTCTTCTACAGCAATGGCTGTGCATATGCAATAAATTTGGCGGGACATTTGGATACTCACAATCCAGTGGACACATTTATGGAATGGACAGCTATGTATGGGGTGTGATTTTTTTTTGTGGGAACAGATTGCCCTTCTTTTCTTTTATGTTTAGGTGAGAGTGGGATGTTGGGGAAGGAGAGTAGGTATGATCAGGGAGGATAGGCTGGGTAGGATAACAGACAAGACAAACAAGTTGCATACAGGAGCAGTATATGACACATGTAGGGGGAAACACCTTGGATGGGGAGGGGTGTTTGAAAGTCACAAGCACATGAGCCCAGCAATGGATACAGTGGGACTGAGGTCCCCACCCATGGGCAGTCTCCACTGCACCTTCACAGCCCAGAATGTGGCTGTGCTGGGGGCTGTGTAGGAGGGGCATGCTCACCCTCTAGTTGCACCACTTGGTCCTCAAGCTGGCATAGGAAGTCTTGAATCTCCCTGTCAAGCTCCCTACGCACTCCGGCCCAGACCGTACCACGGGTGACAGGTTCCTATCCACTCCCAATCCCAGTGGGGGGGCAAGCCCCATCCCCTGCAGTGGTTCCACCCGAAGGTGGTGCAGGCCAACAGAAAAGGAGGTCCCAGGCTGGGCCCTAGATGTGCCAGTGCCCGGTGCCATGGCCAGCTGAGGTGGGACAGGTGGGTCCACTGGGACCGGCCTTCCCATACGAGCTATGTTGTAGCATGCTTAAGGCAGATATGGGTTAGTAATAGTCAACAGCATTCACGATTAGTTATAACAGCATGCATAGGTATTCCCATTACCCAGGGCACCAGATATAACATAGTTGCAGAGCAGGCAGAACACATGCATATATGGGTAAACAGTCACCATTACAACAACACGCAGGTTTCATTGATGGCAACAGGCTACCAATATGGATGTATTTTAACATGGCACATGCATAGAAACAGATGTGACTATTTATAAACCAATAGGACATGTGTCCCAACAAAGGGTAGGAGTGTAGACATACCAAATGAGTTGTGTAAAATTGTTATGTTTGCACATATGCTAGGGGTGAGAGAGAGAGAGAGAGAGAGAGAGAGAGAGAGAATTCATTAACAACTAATACATCCTTGTAGTTTTCACAACATTCATAGTCACTGCAGTGGTCTGTACCTTACATGTATTATTACACTACCCAATGGCATTATATTGTACAATGGTATGTTTGTAGATTAGTATGTACAGGACCTGTGTCTTATGTACAGGCTTGACAAGATGTAGGTGTTAATGCAACATGTTATGAGACTGCTCTCATACACTTTGGGTGAGATGCTGGGATGATAGTATGTTTGCATGTACATTCTCTGACTATGTACAAGTCTGACTATCAGTTATATGTCATTAACAGCTGCCTACATTTCTTGGATCTTCACACTAATTTGTCAGGGGAACAGGGCAAAAGGCAGGTGATGTGGGCCATTTATCAGGACATACTGGGCAGATTGGAACAGTTGAGGGGTATGAATATGCATACCACTCTCTATTTAAGCATTGTAGCACAATCTGTACAGTTGTTAAGTGTAAATATGCATACAACTTTCTCTCTGAACATTCTAACAGACTGTGTGCAGTTGTTTGGAATGATTATGCATACAACTTACTAGAGCTCCTGGAATCCAAAGCCCTGCTGTGTGTGACCAAAGCATTACAGTTAAGATTACTGTACACTATGCTATCAGGCAATTGTTGTGAGGCTTTGCAATGTATTTTGTGTAATATGACGGACCTGTTTGCACTTCTGTCATTGTTATACAGCACTTCATACATATTGTATCTGCATACCACAGTGTGGGTAACACTGCTTACTACAACAGTACTATTTAATAACTGCAACAATACAACAACATATGACTGCAGAGTAAACAGAAGCAATGCAGTGGTCACACCTTTATTCGTAGCATATTACACTATTCTGTATACCGGTACAACACTTTCTCAGGCTTGTACATTTATTTGTTATGACAGTACGTGCAGGCTATTTACTAACCTGCCTCGCGATGCATCCTTTGTAGCCTAGCATCATAGGCTTGCTGGTTCGCAGCATGCTCATCTGCAGCTGTCAGGAAAGTACAGTGATATTTAGCCATATCTATCCATAGTATACACAAGCTAGGCAATTATTAACTACGTAGTGGAAGGAGTACTTACACAGTTCTGGGTCATTCTGCATCTGCCTTGCCTCCTGGAGCCACTGTCCCAGGACATCCACCCTCTGCCACTTCAGGTCTGCATGGTGGTGCCTGACCTGCTCACCAGTCTGGAGGATACCTGTGGCACTAGTGAGGTCACGGGCAAGACTATCCCAGGCCTCCATTTTGTACTGCGAGACCTGGTACTGGCCCTGCAATTGTCTCCTGTCATGGTGCTTTACCAGGACCCATACCATGAATTTGGACTCCTGGATGCCCCAGCACTGCGCTCTAAAGCGAGTGCCTTCTCCCACTCTAGCCATTCTGCCTGTAGGGGGATGCTACAACCAGTTATAAGCTGTATTCTCACTACTTTGGTTTAAGTAGGGCCAGATTTCCGCACTCTTCATTAATTGGTCAGCTTCAAAAAGGCTAATCTATGGGCACACATGCTTACTTCAGGTTGGCATTGCTTAAAGAGGTGTACCTGTGGGCATATTGTATTGGCATCCCTACACATTGCTTACAATTACTTAGTTGGGCTGTGCTGTGGTTATCATTGCTTATTGGTTATCTAGCATTATGTTTGACTTTTGTCAACAATGTCTTACTCATTACCGGCTATATATGTGTTTGGTATCTGTCATTTATGTGTACATACACTGTATGGGGTTCTGGGGACTTCTGAATCTTATTACAGTGACACCTCAACTCTATGTTTACTGCAGTGCTCCAATTAACATATATATGGTCTGTGGCAGATTATAGAACATTACACTGTACATAGGTTCAGTTCACATATTTGATTTGTTTCCCTGTTGTAAGGATTAGTTTGCTGATACCTCCTTTATATGTATTGCTATCATGGCATAGTGGTTTACTACTATGACTGTGATGTACAGGGTCCTGCTTTCTAGCTGTGCAGAGGCTGGTTCTTTTGTTGCTGGCCAGAACACGAGCTGTTGGGTACAGAGTGATTAAGGCACTTTAAAGCAGTTGTGAGCAGGTGTGCGTGGGTTTGCGCAGAGCTAAGCAATGCTAATCTCCGGTTAGCCTCTACATTGTTTCACCAGTGTGATACTCACATACAGGTGGCCAAACAGGCTTACACGCGCTTGCTCCTGAACTTGCAAATGCATTGCATTAGGCGTAAGCATGCCGTTCTACTGTATGGAATCCGCGGCCTGTCCAGAGTTTGATTCATACTATTGGTGTGTTCCTCTTACAATCTGCACCTGTCTGGCTAATACATGGGGACTGATACCATTCAATACAAACAAGTAATAGGGTTATGGAACCCACATCCTTCAGCGGAGTCATGCTACAGCATACCTATTATTCTATCATCTTTCTAAGGTTGTAAGTGGAATATGTGTTTTTTGTCCCTAGCAGACCTCTCAAATGATTGGGGACAAATATCAACTGAATCAGGGACAAGTCATGACAACATCAGGGACAATCAGAGACACATTTAAAATATTAGTGCTATTAATTTGACACATTGACCGACTCAGAGCATATGAATTAATACACATTTTCTGAGGTAAATGAAGTTTATAACTCTTAATTGTTGTCATTATTCACAAAACCACAAAAGGAGGGGGTGTATCCATATTCATCAAGGATACCCACACCTCCAGGTTGGTGGCAACGCACGAAGCATTGGAAACCATCCAGGTGTAATTAACCATAGGCAAAACTGCTCTACAATTTGTAGCATGCTACAGGCCACCCTCTCAAACTCAGGAACCCCACACAGCCTTCCTGAAGACACTGGAGGGTATAAATGTATCTCCAAACACCATTATATTGGGTGACTTCAACTACCCAAATATAGACTGGGAACATTACTCAAGCCCCAACTTTCTAGCCCAAAGGTTCCTGGAGTTCATAAATTCAAATCCCATGGAACAACTAGTCACCGTTCCCACAAGAGGGGAAAATATACTAGATCTCATCATCACAAACATGGGGACAAAATGCTCCACACCGGAAGTACATCCCTCATTGGTGAGATCAGATCACAAACTTATCTCACTGGAAATCCACATCCCGCCCCCACCCCAAACAAAAAACACCACAGTCAAGAACTTCTCTAAAGCAAACTTCACACTACTCAAGACTGGTGTGGTATCCTTCAAGGCCCCGAGCCAGTGGAAACCACAACCCAAGCTGGAAGCCCTTACAAATGCCTTCTACGAACACCTCCAGGACTGCATGGATCAGGCAATCCCTAATAAAACCAAGACTCTTTCCACCAAGGGCAAACGTCCAGTCTGGTGGACCCCAGCCATAAACAAACTTTACAATAAGAGGAGAAAGCTGTTACATGATAGAGCAAAATCCAAAAAAGAGAAGACACCCTTGATCATTATTAGTAAAAAATACGAGCACTCATAAAATCATCCAAGGCCAAATTTGAGAGAAAATTGCAATAGATTCAAAAGACAATCATAAGGCCTTCTTCAGCTATGTTAGAAACCTGGGTGAAAACTCCCAGATATGTGCAGAATTAGTCCAAAATGATACAAAAATCACTGAACCCACAGACATTGCCAACATACTGGCAGACAGGTTCAGTGCAAACTTCACCCCCCTCTCCCCCCCAAAAGGAGAGATAGCTATCCCAGCGGAGTGTAGCCTCCCAGACATCTCTAATGCAGGTGAAAGCTGCTCTCTAAAGCTAAAAACACAGCATCAATGGGACCAGTTGGTGTCCCCGGCTGTGTGCTACACGAACTCAATGAGGAACTAAACCCGCATATAAGGCAGCTGTTTAATCTTAGCCTTACCACAGGATACGTGCCCAAGGAGTGGCGTACGGCAACTGTGGTCCCACTCCACAAAGGCGGTACCTCTATGGACCCTGGAAATTACCGCCCCATAAGCTTAACAAGCCTGGTCTGCAAAGCTATGGAGAGGATCATAATGGAACTCATAAACAAAGACATAGGGGACTTGCAGACATTGGACCCGACCCAGTTTGGCTTTGTCAAGGGCAGATCATGCCTTTTGAACTTGGTCGACTTCTTCGAAACAGTCACCAAGGCCATTGATGAGGGAAAGGCAGTCCATACAGCCTACCTTGACCTTGCAGAAGCTTTTGACACAATACCCCACTCGGGTATTATAGAGAAACTTACCAGCTTAAAAGTAAACCCATATGTCACAAGATGGGTTGCAAACTGGCTAAAGGACAGAACCCACAGGGTTAGAGTTGCTGGCGCCATGTCAGACTCCAAGCCGGTCACAAGTGGTGTCCCACAGGGCTCAGTCCTTGGCCCCCTGTTGTTCAGCATCTACTTCTCAGAAGTACAGGCAAACATAGGAGGACTATGGCTGACAGTTTGCAGATGACTGCAAACTGGGCGCCATA
Organism: Protopterus annectens; assembly: GCF_019279795.1. Taxonomy (NCBI): domain Eukaryota; kingdom Metazoa; phylum Chordata; order Ceratodontiformes; family Protopteridae; genus Protopterus; species Protopterus annectens. Next base: position 547,709,689 of record NC_056732.1, on the reverse strand, counting down.
GTGGAAAGTACATCGGACACAGATACCCTTCAGAGGGGTCTCACGGAAACTGATAACTGGTGCCAGAGCCATGGCCTGAAGTTAAATGCCAAAAAATGTATAGTCATATCCTTCGGGAAAAACATGGTAACCCCAAGCTACCATATAGGTGGCAATCTATTAAGCACAGAAGAGGTTATCAGGGACCTGGGGACCCAGGTTGACAGTGGCCTTTCTTTTGACACTCACATTGCTAAAGTGGTTAGAAAGACCTTCTACATTGCCCACCTGATCATGAAGGGATTCACATCCAGATCAAGTGAGGTCATTGTTCCCTGTACTCTTCACTTATCAGACCAATGATCAAGTACAATGCCCCATTCGGGATGTATCTCACCTGCCACCTGCAGCAATTGGAGAGACCCCAAAAGTTCCTCACCAAAAGGATAAAGGGACTCCAAAATCTGTCATATGCTGCCAGACTGAAGAAACTCCAGCTCTATTCAGTCGCATACTGCCTGCTCAGAGGTGACCTGTGCCTGACATACAAGGCCATGTCCAACCCGGAATTAATGGACATGCTCCACCTCAAAAAATCCAAATCTACCAGATCCACTAGAGCAAGCGACTTAAACCTTAGCACGGATATAAATAGGACATGCTGGAGGGATAGATTTGTCACCCAGAGACTCCCTATGCTGTGGAATAAAATCCCAGTCCATGTGAGGCAGAGCACCTCGCTGGCTCTGTTCAAGAGAAATCTTGACCGGTGGATGGGAGATCATAGGTTTACCCCGGGAATCATCTCTGTGTCACTGCTGGACAGAGGCACAACAAACTAATGGGCACAGTATTTTTTAACATAAGGGGTGGCGTAAGCCACAAAACTTTGGGCTAGGCTTATAAATGCCTTAGGGCAGATAGCCTAGTATAAACCTATGAACCTATGAACCTATGAACGTGTAATTCACCACCTTTCCTCCAAAAGTCACTAGTTTTAGGAGGGATTAAGTGGGACAGAGTTAAAATTTGAGTTAAAATCAGGGACAGTTGAGAGGTATGGTCCCTATTTGTTCCCCCAACGGTTTATATCTTGTCCAATGGATTTTCTCTTAGGGGTTGAGAGGTATGGGCATAAGCTATGCCCATTTCGGAATATTACTTACATCCCCGGGGAGGTCCTAATACAGCTGCGTCAGGCAACACCTGCACGCCTAGGCCCATAATTGCATACCCATACTTCCCCCACCTGCCCCTCCTCTACAGCACTCATCCTTACTGTGGGTGCAGGTGGGGTATAAACACACCACTACACTCTGCCTAGTCTCCGCATGTCAGGACACATGTTGTACATTGTGTCGACCTATGTGTTATCAGGCTTGCACAACCTACTGGTCCGTGTATGTCAACAGCCGGATTTGATGAATCATTACAGGGACTGACTCTGATGATCAGTAATTTTTGGGGTATCCCACAAGGGACATTGATGTCTTTGTTTCAAGATTGGTAGTATCCTGCCGGTGGTCTGGGAAGCAGTGGTGTGTTTACTTTTATTGTGTGTGTGTATGTCTCACCGGCCAAGATGGCGGGAGGTGATGCTACGTGTTATATGTTTGAAGATTGGACCCCTCACCCCCATATGCATGGCCTGTGAACATATGTAATTTGTAACTGCTGTATCATATCCTAGCTATATACATGTGTATATTTACAGTCACATATATATATATATATATATATATATATATATATATATATATATATATATATATATATATATATATATATATATATATATATATATATATATATATATATATATATATATATATATATATATATATATGCATTACTAAATACAGATATATCTGTATATGTATTTGTACATGTATATATTTATATATTGCTGTCTATATATATATATATATATATATATATATATATATATATATATATATATATATATATATATCTAAAAACATATGGGTCTATGGGTGTCTGCATATGTATATATCTATATGTGGGTATGTATATGTATTCTGTCTCTGTATGTATACATTTGTACTATGGAGAGGGAGAGGTATATTTCTATGTCGCTATGGGTAGATATACACACATACCTCTACATATATACATCTACATCTGGTTATTCTGTTCCTTACCATGTAGATTACACTTTGCTGCAGTGGGACTTGTAGCAGGTGTGGCTGCTCATTGGGTGACACCTCTGCCAAGTGAACACTTTTGCTTACATCCCTGTGGCTGTCCATATAGGCCCACATCAGCCATCACCTGCTCACCTAGACCCATAACTAGCTACCCATAGTTCCCCCACCTGCACCTCCTCTACAGCGCCCATCCTTACTCTGGGTCCTGGTCGGGTCTGAACACACCACTACACGCTGCCCACTACCCACTTCACGGGACCAATGTCATACATTGTCTCAACCCATGGGTCATCAGGCTTTCCCACCCTTGTATTCTGGGTATGTTCACACCCCAGCCAGAATGGTCAGCCTATCACCTTCCTTTGGTCTTATGTCAATTTTTGGGGCATCCAGCAAGGAATGCTCCTGTCTGTGTTCCAAGATTAGATTTCATGGGTATACTGTGTACCACCCCTGGTTGTATCCTGCCTGTGGTCTGGTGAGCATTGGACTATTTACATTGTTTGCGGGTTTGTGTGTATGTTTCCTGTGTCTGGCTGGGGTGGGTGGAAGGTCATGCTACGTGTTTCATGTTTCTTGCTTGTGTCGCTCACTTCCATTGGCATAGCCTGTGAACATATGTCATTCTTTTGTGCTGTTGCCTATCATAGCTGTATATCTTGTGTATATCTACGCACACACACACACACACACACACACACACACACGTATATATATATATATATATATATATATATATATATATATACATATATATATATATATATATATATATATATATATATATGTGTGTGTGTGTGTGTCTGTGAAGCAATGCATACCCCGTGCAAACGCACTTACATATGCTTACTGGTGTTTATATATGCTTAAATATGCTTACTAGTGCCTTATTCACTATGACACTGACACTTCACTCCAGTTCACTTTTAGTTGTTATTTTGCAGGTTGTACAGCAGACAGATGTCGAAATATGTTCATATACATATTACCGATGGAAAATGGTATGTGCTGCAGTGGGATTCGGAATGGGAATGTCTGTTCATTTGGTGGATGCTCTAACCAATACACTATTGCTGTGCTGCTTCATTTTCATATATACCCATATACCCATGACTCCTAGTTCTCCAAACACACACCCCAACACCTCACTAACACTGCAGTCATCCATTCTCCAGTTGGATTTGCGGTGTATCCACAATACTACACATTGGCCACTCCCTATTCCTGTAGACCCATCCCATCAGTTGACTCACTCCACGTATCCTGAGAATTCCCAAACTTTTAGTCCACAAACATTGGTGACATGAGCGATCAAAAGGACACTATTCGCAATTTTTGGGTTGTTCCACATGGGACAAGTATGTCTTTATTTCAAGATTAGACTCTATACTTCATTACATCCTTACTCCTGTTAACATGGCACTACAATAAATTAATATGTATGACTATGTGGTAACGCACACATTACAAGAGAGCTAATTATGTACGAGTTTGGCGTAATTCTTTTACAAATAAACCGGTTTAGTAATTGGCATTGCCGTAGCAGGCAGATCACAGGAATGACTCCATGTGTGAGAAAGTCCTCACATTTGATTTTTTCAGCACAGCACTGACTTCAGACATTGTACACACTTCTGTGGTTTAGGAGTTTCGTCCCTTCCATCTTATGCGCAACTTATTATTCTATCTAATGTCGAGGTTTGTAAGGGCACATTCATGTTATTTATGTCTGCAAATGGAATGAATGTGTTACAGGGAATGTACTTCTACATATAGATAAATCCATGTGTGTATGCATATATACTTATAACGAACTCGCTGACCTCCACGAGGTGGCCCAATTAGAACAAGCCCATCCAACCCTGACATGCCTGGATCCATAATTTCATACCCATAGTTCCTCCACCCCAGCCAAGTTCAACATACACACATACCATCCATTGTCCAGTTGCTATAGCAGCCATGACACACCTCCACACATTGCCCTCTCCCGAGCATTAGAGGCTCTACATGTATGTTGTCCCAACCCATGTATTATCAGGCTCTCCCACCATTTAGTCCTTGAACATACCTGCCCTTGCTTCTGTAATGGTCGGATGGCCAAACATCCTATCAATTTTTGGGTAGCCCACAAGGGACTACCCTCTGATTGTAAAGTAGACTTAGCAGATCAACAGTGTTACTCCCACTGGTAATATCCTGCCTGTGATGTGAGTAGCAGTGCTTTGCTCACTCCTGCCCAGCTTGATATGACATACACTGACAGTGC